>NW_021703784.1:7820759-7838234 GCF_005190385.1 Monodon monoceros | reverse complement strand
ACCTGTAAGCAAAGTAGGGAGTTTAGCTCCTGAGGGTAACTGGAACTAGGCTGCTGAAATTCCTCTGAGTGGGACCTGACTGTGATGGGGTTTTGGGGAACTAGGGACATAGATTGGGGGAGAAATGGGCAGGGTGGAGAGGACAATTTCTATTCATCCTCTCTGCCCTCTCTTGTGTGGAGGGAATGGATTGAGCTCTAATATACAGAGCTTGCAGAGCTATTTTAGGAGAGCCCATTAGGGGGCCTACCTCCAGCATCTCATTCCCAGGAGGCAGACATTCACCCTACCAAGAGCATGAGTCCTCCATGGGATGTGCTATTTTCCCCTCATTCTTGATTAGTTGGTTGATGCATTTATCCTGTGATTTCGTTCAGGAATATTTACTGAGCTGCATACTAGGATATGCTGGGCCCCATACCCATGGGCCTGCAGCCTGGGTTCTGGGACCTCACTTGCCCTCTTCTCTGTCCCTTTCCAGGTGACACCATTTCCTATGGATACCAGGGTTGTAGCAGCCTATGTGTTCCTATGAAGCTCTTTAAATTCAGTGTTACTGTGGAATTTAGGTGCTGCCACGACTCACCTCTCTGCAACAAGTTCTAAAGACAGGGCCCAGCTTTTGCCCTGATGTGGTGGATGAAGCTAAGTTAGGATCCCTTTCAACCACCACAGTCTCCAAGATTCTGTGATCTGAATATGGGTCCCCTATGAGAAGCAGCCTCAGACTCGTTCTGTTTTCAGGCCCCCTTTCCTTTCCTTCATTGCGAGATGCCCCAGGGATAATTTTTGAAACCAAATTGGGTTGAAGATTGATGGGCATAGCTAGGTCCAAGGCTTCCTTCTCCCTTTTCAGGCCCTAATCATGTCACATTGATTGCTGCTTAAAAAGGCAGCGTCTGTGGAAGGCTGCATTTGTGATTCTGCATGTTCTGGGGGCAGGAACTGAAGGAGGAGGGAGAGTCTTTGAAAGCTGAAAACAGTAGAAGTGTGAGTGGAGTCCATAAATGATGGATTAGTTGAGTGGGCTAGGTGTTGTAACACAAATCTCTTAAGTGGCTTAAATAAAAAAAAATTTTTAAAAATGGAGTCACTTATGTCAAAGTGATTTAAGATGGAGTTGGGAGGCTATTAAGGAAGTGGAACTTACACACGTCCATCCCTAAACCCAACATAAACTTTGGACCCATCCATCCTGAGACCACCTGGAACTTGTCTTCTTTACTCCTTAGAGACCACAGCTTAGCAACCAATGTGCTGCCAGCAAGTGACTGAAAGTCTGCCGGCACCAATCGTAGTTCTGTAAAGATAACTTTCGTTACTTCTCTGGAATATCTTTTTTTTGCCTTTAGAAGCCCCCACTATTTTCTGTTCCCCCCGGAGCACATTTGAGTTGCCATTCGAATCGGTGCCTCCCAAAATGCAATTCTTAGAACTCTAAATAAACTCTTTTTCTTATTTGCAGCCTTCTGCGTTTTTTGGTTATCACCTGATAATGGTCTCCGGATCACCATAGCTTGTTTTTGTATTCACAGAAAACATGCCACAGGCTGGGTGGGAGAGTGCGTTTAGACACATCTCCTCAAGGGTGCAAACCATGTGGACGTTAGAAGACTTTCCTCTGGTGTGGGTTGACTGGATCAGTGGTGGACACTTGACCCAAGTTGAGTCAATAAAATTCTCTTTCCTGGCAAATTTGTTATTGGATTTTAGAATCTAATTCTTTGAATGTGATTAGAACTGTAATATGAAACTCAGCTGCTATGGGGTGCCCATCTTCATTCATGTGATGGAGAACCAGAGAAAGTCCATCTGCAAAGACAGAAGACTGAAGATAATTCTGAGTGGTGGAATTATCTTTAGAATGAGAAGCAGAGTGCATATGTGATCTTATTCTGGCACACTAAGTACCCATTTTTCATCCACCAATGCTTGATGTTTAAATATTTCACCCAAAGGTACATTTCAAAGGTGCAAAGATGTTGAATGTCACTAAAATGTATCCAGTCCTTATGATTGTGTCTGCTCTCAGCATTTATATCTTTCCGTGATGCAGCCAATAATAAGACAACAATGATAATTGTAAGTTGCAGGTATCAAAAGCAGTACTCTTGTATGTATTATATCTTTTAACTCTCACAGCTCTGTGAGGGAGGTACTATTATTATTCCCATATTATAGATGAGGGAACTAAAGCCTAGAGAGGTATAATAGGTTCCCAAAACTGTGGCAGTAGATTTCCACCCAGACGATCTGTCTCCAAAGTTCACAATACTCTCCAATCCAAAAGTTACTTATTGGAGCAAGAACAGACAAACATTCTCTGTAAGGACCAGAGAGTAAACATTTTAGGCTTTGTGAGCCATACAGTCTCTTGTAACTATTCAACTCTGTCATTTGTAGCAAAAAGCAGCCAAAGAAAATAGGTGAATAAATGAGCATGGCTGTGTTCTAACAAAATTTTGCTCATGGACACTAAAATTTGAATTTCATATAGTTTTCATATGTTATAAAATACTATTCTTCTCTTGAATTTTCCAACATTTGTAAAAGGTTTTTTAAAGGGTTTTTTTGTTTTTGTTTTTTGAGGATGCAGAAAACCCAAAGATGAAGGCACAGCTGACATTTGAAAGCATTTATCCGTTTCTATTTAATTGTTTGTTCATTTCCAATGTTCCCTCATGTTGTGGCATGTAAACAAAGAAGAACAGAGAGCACTGCTCACCACCCGGTTCCTCAAGAGTTAAGTTGTAACCCACTGCAGTGCTGACCGACAGTGCACTCTGAGAGGAAATTAAGATGATAACAGATGGAGCACCCTGTGCTGTGGACAAGCAGGCCCCTTAGATAGTTATATATCTCAGGAAGAATTTTAATGACACCAGATTCTTGTACCTTCCCATACATAGGAAAAACACTAAAATCGTTAACTTGAGATATGTGTTCTTTGTGCCTAGCAGTAATCTTTCACCAAGATGTATGCTTGGATACACATATTCCTTAGCCAAAAATCATATAAACTGGCTTCTCCTCTGCCTCTTTTGTGTAATTTCCTCAGAGTTACTGAGAGGATGTCACCCAGGCTATAGTCCTCAGTAAGTCGTTAAATAAAACACAAACTCACAACTCTTATGTTGTACATTTTTCTTTAAGTAGACAAGTATGTATCAGTATATCATTTCTTTTTATTGCTGAATAGTATTCCATTGTATGAATAGACCATATTTTGTTTAGCCAGTCAGCAGTTAACACACATTTGGGTTTTTTCCACGTTTTGCCTATTATGCTACTATGAACACCTGTGTGCAAATTTTTGTGTCAGCTTGTTTTTAATTCTCTTAGGTATATACTGTCAATGAAAAAATTAATTGATAGTCAATCCAAGAAAGAAATGGGGAATTTTATTCAACCCAACCTGAGGATTATAACCCAGGAAACACTCTTTCAGAAATCTCCAAGAACTGTTCCACCCATTAGAGGTCAAAGCACAGTTATATACGTTTTTGAGACAACAGATTATATATCAAAGTAACATATGGATAGTTTACATAGTCCAGATCTGCACTTACAAGGCCAGTAGTGGGTCATTGTGACCCCTTACAGGATTGAGAAAGGAATGTTATCTCCTAAGGAGTTACCATGCTGATGCCAGGAGAAAATTGCTGTTTTCGGTCAAGCAGGTATTCCTGTGTCTTCTAAGGAGATCTGGCTAATGTATAATGTGGATGCACAATGCACAGTAAAGAGGAGTAGTGGCCCAAATGGATAGAGACAGAATCTTATGTTTAAAGATTTTCTTGTTCTGCCTTAAAACTATTTTTATTTCACCAATACCTGGGTATGAAATTGCTATGTCATATGGTAATTCATTGTTTAACTTTCTGAAAAAAGTTAAAAGAACTGCCAAAGTGTTATCCAAAGTGGCTACACCATTTTATATTCCTATGATGTATGGGGGTTCCAAGGTAGTTTTGATTTGCATTTCACTGATGACTTCTCTTTTCTTCCTAAAACATGGCTTAATTGCTTCCAATGTCTCCTTCATCTTCTCTTTGTCAACACACTTATGAGTGAGAACCCAGCAAGACATAGGGCAAGAGAATCATGGCTGGGATCAAACAGTTTGTCTGGCAAATATGGAACCTACACAACTGACTAGAGGCTGTTTGGGACTATTAAAGGATTAATAGGTTATTAAGACTATATATTGTCTTCTACAATCATCTCTCTTTCTTCTGGACTCACTGGCCCCCAACCCAATCAGCCCTTGAATCAGTTTCCATGTACTAGTTCCATGTCTCTTCCTTCCATAAAAAATTACACCAAAAACCCTGATATCTGACACAGAGAGAAAACATTAGGAGGTAAAATATGTGCTCAGCGCAGGGAGGGAGGGATGGAAGGGGGTTTAGAAGCAGAGCTGAGAATCAATGAGAGGGATTTGTTTTTATCATTTGGTGGCTCAAGCCAAACACGGACATATATGGGTAACAGGAGGATCTTCATCTGTTCATAAGCACAGATCTAACCTCTCCCTCCACTGAGGACTTCAGTGAGAACACGTAGATCAAGCATCTTCCCAAGTGGTGGGGGATAGAGAAGGGTCCCTGAGTTTAACCAGTGGAGAACTATATACAAATAGACCCAGATGTTGGAGCTGGGCTTAATATTCTTTTTTTTTTATTTTAACTTTTAAATTGAAGTATAGTTGATTTACAATACTTCAGGTGTACACAAAAGTGATTCAGTTATACATGTACATATTCTTTTTCAGATTCATTTCCATTATAGGTTATTACAAGATATTGAATATAGTTTCCTGAGTTATACAATAGGTCCTTGTTGTTTATATATTTTATATATAGTAGTTTGTATCTTGTTAATCCCATATTCCAAATTTATTCCTCCCCTCTTTCCCCTTTGGTAACCATAAGTTTGTTTCCTATATCTGTGGGTCTGTTTCTGTTTTGTAAATAAGTTCATTTGTATCACTTTTTGGATTCCTCATATATGTGATATCATATATTTGTCTTTGTCTGATTTACTTCACTTGGTATGATAATCTCTAGGTCTATCCATGTTGCTGCAAATGGCATTATTTCATTCTTTTTTATGGCTGAGTAATATTCCATTATACATATATACACCACATCCTCTTTATACATTCTTCTGTCAATGGACATTTAGGTTGCTTCCATGTCTTGGTTACTGTAAATAGTGTTGCTATGAACATTGGGGTGCATGTATCTTTGAGTTAAATTCACCTTTGAATAATGTTATCAAGTCCTATTGAAATGAGGTTTAGACTCCTCAAAGTAGTACATTTCCTTAGTGTCCATCCTCTCCACAGAGGCTACTTACATGGAAAACAAATTGTAGGACAAAGGGAAAAGGGAGAAGAAGAGGAGTTGGGATGGGACCTGCGCCCCAGGGAGGGAGGTCTGAAAGAGGAAAAGTTCCCTCACCCTGGGAACCTCCTTCACTGGCTGGGAGTTATGCCAGGACAGGTAAGGAGCTTCAGAGGCTTGAGAGGAGAGTGTAGGAGCTGGCCTGCAGCCCCACAGGGTAGAGAGAGACCAGTACAGACAGTCCTGGCCACATCACCACACATCCCAGCCTGAGATGTACGCCTGCTGGTGTGCGCAGTGGTTGGGTGCTGAAACTGGGGGTTCACTGGACGGGCATAGGGAGAGGACTCAGGTTGGTTGCACAGAGACAGGTCATGGGGACTGGAGTGCAGTTGGGCTGCAACTGGGGGCACGTGCAGGATGGAGTGTGTGTCCTCCATAGGAATCCCATGTCAACACAGGAAGGGAGGGACATGGGTTTGCATAGCAGCCTCATTATCAGCATGCTTACAGTGGAGCAAAGACTCTGGCAGCTGTGGGTTCTGTGAATTTTGTGGGCACATGTGGACGCAGGGCTGAAATCTGAGCCCATTACCACCAATCCTACTGCAGGTGCTGGGATACAGCTCAGGTGGGTTCTTGCTGTGGTGGATATTGGGACCAGGACTGCATGCCTAAGGGCCATTTGAGCTGATTAACTGTGGGCTCAGGGGACACAGTGCCAGTGAGTTTTCACACCAGCAGCTTTGTGAGCACACATGCATGCTTAAGGGAGCTCCAAGCCAATTACTGGAGCTCCCATGTGGAGGCAGCCCCTGATGGCAGTGCCAGCAACAGTGATCTTTGTGGGCATGCACACCAGGTGGCAGGCAACATCACAGAATCACAGGTCCCAGCGAACACCTCTTGCAGAGGAACACTCAGCGGCTCCTTTCTTAGAGGGAGCAATCCAGTCCCACCTATCTCACTATGAAGCTTAGAACCAGATCTGGGAGCTTCTACTCCAACAAGTGGGGAGCAGACCCTGTCCCCTAAAGGGGTATGACAACCACAGATCAAAGAGGAGGCCCTGCCCAACATCTAGTGCAGACTCTGGTCACCACAACACCAAACACACCCCCTATCAAGGGACCAACAGCCAGCACACTCTGAGCAAAGATATGGCAGGCATCCATACCCAAAACACCCCTGCACCCAAAATATTGTACTCTTACATGCTATACAGGGTCTCTCCCTCATATAAGACCTTCAAGTCCACAGTAGATAACTGTTTCTCCTAAATTAATAGAGTCAGAGAAATATAGTAAAAAAAAAAAACCCAGAGGAACTACTCCCAATTAAAAGAAGAGAAATCCCCTGAAAGAAAAAACAATAAAACAGACCTCTCCAGCCTATCAGACTCCTAGTTCAAAAAGAACATAATAAAATGCTAAAGGAATTAGAAAGGGCTATTGATAGAAAAGTGGATCACTGTAACAGGGAACTAGAACTATAAAGAGGAGCCAATCAAAATTAGACAATTCAATTGCTAGATGAAAACCAAGCTAAAGGCAATAAATAGCAAACTAAATAGTGCAGGAGAACGAATAAGTGATCTGGAAGATAGAATGATGGAAATCACCCAATCAGAAAAGCAGACAGAAAGACAAATTAAAAAAAAAAAAGAAGAAAGCAGCATACAAGATCTATGGAATAATATAAAACATGCCAACCTATGCATAATAGGGATTCCAGAAGGAGAAGAAAGAGAAAAGAGGATCAAAAATGTATTTGAAGAAATTATGGCTGAAAACATGTGAAACCAAAAGAAAGAAATAGATATCCAGGTAGAGGAAGCACAGAGAGTCCCAAACAAGATGAACCCAAACAGACCCACACCAAGACATATCATAATTAAAATGGCAAAATTTAAAGATAAAAGATTCTAAAGGCAGTATGAGAAAAACAGAGAGTTAGTTACAAGGGAACCCCATAAGGCTATAAGCTGATTTCTATACAGAAATGTTGCAGGCCAGAAGGGAGTGGCAAGATATATTTAATGCCCTGAAAGGGAAAAACCTGTAAGCTAGGATACTATACCCAGCAAGATTATCATTTAGAATAGAAGGAGAGAGAAAAAATCTCTCAGACAAGAAAATACTAGAAGAATACAGCAATACTATACATGTCCTAAAAGAAATATTGAAAGTTCTTCTCTAAATGGAAAAGAAGCAAGAATCTATAGGAAAGGGAAAATCACAATAGGAAAGGCAAGTTTATAAAAGTATTGAAGATCACTTATATAAGCCATTATATAGATTAAGAAACAATTGAATACTTTGTGAAAGTGATTATAAGGAAGAGCAAAAGGATAAACATAAAGATGTAAAATAGGACATAAAAATTACAAAATGAGGGGGAGAGTAGTAAGAAAATGTAGACCTTTAAGAATGTGTTTGAGCTTACGTGGCTATCAGTCTAAAACAAGTAAATATAGTTATGGGTTAACATGCTTGAAATCCACATACCCACAAACCAAAAACATACAATAGACTCACAAAAACCAAGGAACTCAAGTGTAATAACAAAGAAAATCAACACATCACAAAAGGAAAAACAAAAAGCAGAAAAAAGGAACAAAGATTAAATACAAAGCCAACTGGAAAACAAGGTTTAAAATGGCAATAAATACATATTTATCAATAATTCCTTTAAATGACAGTGGACTAAATGCTCTGATCAAAAGACAGAGTGGCAGATTGGATAGTGAAACAAGAACCTACAATATGCTGCCTACAGGAGACCCACTTTAGGGCAAAAGACACATATAGATTGAAAGAAAGGGGGTGGAAAAACTATTTCATGCAAATGGAAATGACAAGAAAGCGGGGGTAGCAATACTCATATCAGACAAAATAGACTTTAAAACAAAGGTCATAAAGATAGACAAAGGAGGACACTATTATAATGATAAAAGGATCAATACAAGAAGAGGATATCATACACGTTAACATATATGCACCCAACATTGGAGCACCTAAACACATAAAACAAATACTAAGAGAGGTAAAGGGAAAAATTGATGGGAAGACAATAATAGCAGGAGACTTTAACACCCCACCCAGTGATATCAATGGACAGATCTTCCAGACAGAAAATCTGTAAGGCAACAGAGATCCTGAATGATACAATAGAACACTTAGACTTAATTGATATCTACAGGACACTACATTAAAAAAACAAAAAAAACAAAAAACAGAATACACATTCTTTTCAAGTGCACATGGAACATGCTCTAGAATAGGCCACATAGTAGGGCACAAAACAAGGCTCAACAAATTTAAGAGGATAGAAATTATTTCTAGCATTTTCTCTGTCTACAATGTCATGAAACTAGAAATCAACCACAGAAAGAGAAACGAGAAACAAAACAATCACATGGAGACTAAACAGTATGCTACTAAAAGACCAATGGGTCAACAATGAAAGCAAAGAGGAAATCAAAAATACTTCAAGACAAATGACAATGAAACACAGCCATACAAAACCTATGAGATGCAGCAAAAGCAGTCCTAAGAGGGAAGTTCATAACGATACAGGCTTTCCTCAAAAAAACAAGAAAAATTCCAAATAAACAACCTAACTTAATGACCTAGAAAAATTAGAACAAACAAAACCTAAAGTCATCAGAAGGAAGGAAATAATAAAGATCAGAGAGGAAATAAATAAAATAGAGATTAAAAAATAGAAAAAATCAATAAAACCAAGAGCTGGTGTGTTTTTATTTTTTACATTTCTTGTTTTCAATTTGTTTTAATTTTTAAAAATTTTTATACAATTTTTAAAAGTTACTTTCCATTTACAATTATTACAAAATATTGGCTATATTCCCCATTTTGTACAATACATCCTTGAGTTTATCTTATACCCAATAGTTTGTACCTCCCTCTCCCACACCCTGTATTGCCTCTCCTCCCCTCCCCACTGGTAACCACTAGTTTATTCTCTATATCTGTGAGTCTGCTTCTTTTTTTGTTATATTCACTAGATTGTTGTAGTTTTCAGATTCCACATACAAGTGATGTCACATAGTATTTGTCTTTCACTGTCTGACTGACCTCACTTAGCATAAAATACTCCAAGTCCATCCATGTTGCTATAGATGGCAAAATTTCATTCTTTTTTTAATGGCTGAGTAGTATTCCATTGTATATATATTCCACAGCTTCTTTATCCATTCATCTATTGAGGGACACTTAGGTTGCTTCCAAAACATGGCAGTTGTAAATAATGCTGCTATGAACATAAGGGTGCATGCATCTTTTCAAATTACTGTTTTTTGTGGTTTTTGTTTGTTTGTTTTGGATATATACTGAGGAGTGCAATTGCTGGGTCAAATGGTAGATCTATTTTTAGTTTTCTGAGAAACCTCCATACCATTTTCCACAGCGGCTGCGCTAACTTATACTGCCACCAGTAGTGCAGTATTTGTTATCTGTGGTTTTCTGTTTGTTTGTTTGTTTGTTTTTTAACCACTCTGCACGGCTTGTGGGATCTTAGTTCCCTGACCAGGGCTTGAACCTGGGCCCTTAGCTCAGCAGTGCAAGCACAGAGTCCTAACCATTGGACAGCCAGAGAATTCCCAATTTGTGTTCTTTTTGATTATATCCATTCTGACAGTTGTGAGGTGATATATCATTGTGGTTTTGATTTGCATTTCCCTGGTGATTAGCAATGTTGAACATCCTCTCATGTGCCTGTTGGTCAACTGCATTTCCTCTATTCAGTTCTTCTGCCCATTTTTCAATGGCTTTTTTTTTTTTGATGTTGAGCTGTATGAGCTGTTTATATATGTTGGATATTAATCCCTTATTGGTCATATCATTTGCAAATATTTTCTCCCATTCAGTAGATTGTTTTTTCATTTCATTGGTGGTTTCCTTTGCTGTGCAAAAGCTTTTAAGTTTATTTAGGTCCCATTTATTTATTTTGCTTTTGTTTCCTTTACCCTAGGAGACAGAGCCATAAAATTATTGCTGTGATTTATGTCCAAGAGTGTTCTGCCTATGTTTTCTTCTAGGAGTTTTATAGTATCCCATCTTAGATTTAGTTCTTTAATCCATTTTGAGGTTTTTTCTTTCTTTTCTTTTTTTTTTTGTATATGGTGTTAGAGAATGTTCTAATTTCATTCTTTTACATGTAGCTGTCCAGTTTTCCCAACACCACTTATTGAAGAGACTGTCCTTTCTTCATTGTATATTCCTGCCACCTGTCATACCAAAACCAGGCAAAGACACTACCAAAAGAGAAAATTACAGGCCAATATTCTTGATAAATATAGATGCAAAAATCCTCAACAAAATAACAGCAAACCAAATCCAACAACGTGTAAAAAGGATCATACAGCATGATCAAGTTGAATTCATTCCAGAGTCACAAGGATGGTTCAACATATGTAAATTGGGGCTTCCCTGGTGGCGCAGTGGTTAAGAATCTGTCTGCCAATGCAGGGGACACGGGTTCAAGCCCTGGTCCGGGAAGATCCCACATGCCACGGAGCAACTATGCCTGTGCGCCACAACTACCGAGCCTGCGCTCTAGAGTCCATGAGCCACAGCTACTGAGCTTGTGTGCCACAACTACTGAAGCCCACGTGCCTGGAGCCCGTGCTCCACAACAAGAGAAGCCACTGCAACAAGAAGCCCACGCACTGCAACAAAGAGTAGCCCCCGCTCGCCACAACTAGAGAAAGCCCATGTGCAGCAATGAAGACCCAACGCAGCCAAAAATAAAATAAGATAATTTTTTAAAAATTATGTAAATCAATCAATGTGATACACCACATCAACAAAGGAAAAGACAAAAACCACATGATCATCTCAACAGATGCAGAAAAAGCATTTGAGAAATTCAACATTCATTCATGATTAAAAAAAAAACCTCTTTCCAATGTAGGTATAGAGGGAGCATTTCATAACATAATAAAAGCCATTTATGACAAACCCACAGCCAGTATAATACTCAATGGTGAGAAGCTGAAAGCCTTCCCACTAAATTCTGGAAAAAGACAAGGGTGCCCAGTCTCACCACTTCTATTCAACATAGTATTGAAAGTCCTAGCTACAGCAATTAGACAAGAAAAAGAAATAAAAGGTATCCAAATTGGAAGGGAAGAGGTAAAATTGTCATTATATGCAGATGACATGATGTTCTATATGGAAAACCTAAAGATGCCACACAAAAACTATTAGAACTGATAAACCAATTCAGCAGGGTAGCAGGGTACAAGACTAATATACAGGAATCTGTTGCATTTCTTTACACTGACAATGAAATATCAGAAAAGTAAAAAAAAAAAAAAATCTTGTTTAAAATTTTATTAAAAAAAATACAATAACTAGGAAAAAACTTACCCAAGGAGGTGAAAGGCTTAATGCTGAGAATTATAAAACACTGATAAAGGAAATTGAAGATGATTCAAGGAAATGGGAAGATAGCTCACGCTCTTGGATTGCAAGAATTAATATTGTTAAAGTGGCTATACTACCCAAAACAATCTACAGGTTTAATGAGATCCCTATCAAATTACCCATGACATTTTTCACAGAACTAGAACAAATAATCCTAAAATTTATATGGAACTACAAAAAACCCAGAATTGCCAAAGTAATCTTGAGGTAAAAGAACAATGCTGGAGGCATAACCCTTTGAGACTTCAGACAATACTGCAAAGCTACAGTAATCAAAACAGTGTGGTATTGGCACAAAAACAGACAGGTAGATCAGTGGAACAGAATAGAGACTCCAGAAATAAACCCACACACCTGTGGTCAATTAATCTTTGACAAAGGAGACAAGAATATACAATAGAGAAAAGAAATTCTCTTTAGCAAGCGGTGTTGGGAAAGCTGGACAGCCGCGTATATATCAATGAAGTTAGAACACTCCCTCACTCCATACACAAAAAAACTCAAAGTGGCTTAAAGACTTAAATGTAAGACGCGACACCATAAAACGCCTCAAGGAGAACGCAGCTGCTCCGTGGCATGTGGGATCTTCCCGGACCGGGGCATGAACCCGTGTCCCCTGCATCAGCAGGCGGACTCTCAACCACTGCGCCACCAGGGAAGCCCCCAGCATGTTTTTAGACAAAGACATTTCTGCCATCTTTTTTCCTTTCCTTGCATTAGTGCAGAAAGTCTACCTCATGAGTTTAGGAATCTCTATTTTCATCCATCTTTTTATTTCCTTGTTTGTACCTTTAATTTTCCTTTAGATTCTCCCTCCCCTTTTTCTCTATCTTTATCATGTTTCACGTCTCTCCTGTTTCATTTTCTTTTTCATTCCCTTCTTTCTCTCTTCTGCTGTTTCCTTCTTTCTCCCCCACCCCTTTTTTTAAAACTAGGCTTGATGTAAAAATGAAGAATATTTCTATTATTTACATTATTATTACATCTATTTTTTAATCTTTCCCCATTTTACTTAGTGTGCTTATAATAGTTTAAAACATTTTCTTTCTCATAAGTAAGCTTCAACAAATAAATATTTAATGCTCAGATAATGTTTTTCATGGACTTTTAAAAATAATGAGAATGACAAAGGAGAGAATTGGAAGACAGGTGAGTCTGGGTCTGGTTATTTCTCTGCTCCAACACAAGAGCTCACCTCAAAGAGAAACAACCACAAACCCAAATTCTCCAGCCTATACAGGTCAATTTGGGTTTGGTCCTAACCAGGAGATTCAGGGATGGGCTAATGATGATGAAGCCTGGACCAATGAATGGAATTGATGTTGTTTTAAAGTGACTTTTATAATTCCCCCAATTTCCCTGTTTAGCAAATAAAACATGGTCACTGTAGAAAAGATTTAAAAGTATATAAGGTTTTCAGTAAAGTGATTCAATTATACATATACATGTATCTATACTTTTTCAAATTCACTTTGCTGTACACCCAAAACTAACACAACATTGTTTATCAACTACACTTCAATAAAAATAAAAATTAAAAAAAAAAAAGAAAGTACACTGTCCATAGGAAGTATTGCTACCATTACTATGCTGTGAATATAACCACACTTTTCTGGACTTCAAAAAAAAAAGGATATAAGGTCATGTATAATAAAATTAAAATAAACAATAATCTATTAACCAGAGTTAATCAATATAAATATATTAGTCTCTATACTTCCAGGTTTATTCTCACATACATAAATGTTTAACCATCCCAAATTTGTCTGAGAAAAGGGAGTTTACCATGATGTGAGACTTTCAGTGCCAAAGTCAGTAAAGTCCCAGGGCCACCTGGGGTGAGTTGATCACTCTGTTATAATTTTTTTTGTGTGTGTTTTGTTTTATTTTTTAAGAATGTATTTTACAAAAAGATAATGAAAATGCAGTACATGGCTTTCAAGAGGCAAACCTTCGTTCAGTGGCCAGCCGCTGAGCCAGCTTACCAGGTTACCAGAGTCACCAGGTTACAAAACTTCCCACCCACCCAGTACTCACCACACAGGAGACAGGACAGAACCACACTCAGCCCTAGCAGTCTGTCCACTGACCTCGGAAAGAGGTCCCCTAAGCAGGCTGCTGCTCCAAAGCCCGGCTCTCCTGGGGCTTTGCCTTATACTGGCTCTCAGTGGAGGCAGGGGCCACTTGTTGGCATAGCAGGTCCACTATCAGTGTCTTTTGATAAGCTCAGTGCTCTTCCACCCCACTCCCCACTCCAGGGGATGTCACAGGCTCTCAGAGTAAACCCTCAGTTGATGAGACTTTTTGTTTTTCAGGGGAGTCTGGGGAAATGTTCTCCTAGACTCTCTCAGAGTCTCCCAGACTCTCCCAGCAACATAGCCACAATATGTTGCTAATGGTGTCCTCATGATGTCTGCTGAGGACCTGACACACTCAAAGCCTTGAGTCCCCTGACCTTTTTCCTGCCTCACTTCACCCCACCATGGACTGAGGCAGAGACATGGGTGCTCATGTGCAGGATGCTCTGGAGGGTGGGCAAGGTAGACGGAGACCACGCAGAAGTCAGGGTGCTATTTGGGGTGGAGGTGGTGATGACTTATCTCACTCAGGAAGATTGTTGTGGGTTCAGGTAGGAAGAATGGGTATGAACTGAAGGCAACTGTGAAGAAAATACATGCAGGTAGTCCTCACTTCGCACACACCCAATATGCACGTATTTCAGTTACCATGCATTAGTTAAATAATGCCAGTCCCTCCATGACATAGTTCAAATTCTGATTACCACGGTATATGAACTGTGAGTAATTGCATAAAATATGAACTTACTACTAGACCTTCAGTCCACAAATCCAAATCACTATGTAGGTAACTGATGGCTTATCATGACCAGTGATCATGTTATGTCTTTCAAAGTAACATGTGCATCTGTTGTTCAGCTGACTCACAGAGAGCAAAGCATGTAACTGTGTTGCTTGTCTCCAGGGAAAAACCCCACATGATTCAGGAACTTTTGGATAGATTTCACGATATTGAAAATATGAAGGATCAAATTCAGGCAGGGCATCTGACACTGGAAGAGACCCCGGCTGGGGGCAGTCCCTGGCTGAGGCCTCTTGGTGGGGCAGCTGGGGTTGGAGTGGGCCCTAGATGAGGGGAGGCCTGTGAGGACTCAAACAATGCACTGGCTGGTGCCTCCGATTTTGGAGAGGGTTCCAGCAGTTCCCAGACCAGTAGCTCTGGGGTAAGTAAATGGATTTCCTTCCCATATAGTCTAGGTGCTCTTTAAATTGCTGTTTCTTTGCTTTGTCCTAGGGTTGGCGAGTCTGCCCTTGGGCCCCTTCCAGCAATATCCCTCCCTCCTGCAAGTCGTAGCATCTGGGGTGGGAGGGGTGTCTCATGGGTACAGTGTTTTCATTTTCCTACCCGTTTCTATGTGGTCCTTCTATGTGCAATAGCTGTTCAATCAGCCCTCAGATCGTCTTCAAGAGGAATTGCTGTAACGTGGATGGACCTAGAGACTGTCATACAGAGTGAGGTAAGCCAGAAAGAGAGAAACAAATATCGTATAATGTCACTTATATGTGGAATCTAGAAAAATGGTACAAATGAACTTATTTGCAAAGCAGAAATAGAGACACAGATGTAGAGAACAAACATATGGATACCAAGGGAGGAAGGGTACGTGTGATGAGCTGGGAGATTGGGATTGACATATATACACTACTATGTATAAAATAGATAACTAATGAGAACCTACTGTATAGCACAGGGAACTCTACTCAATGCTCCGTGATGACCTAAATGGGAAGGAAATCCAAAAAAGAGGGGATACATATATACGTATAGCTGATTCACTTTGCTGTACAGCAGAAACTAACACAACACTGTAAAGCAACTATACTCCAATAAAAATTAATTTAAAAAAAAAAGAGGAATTGCTCTAAACGTATGTAGGTATAGATTCGGTGTTTCCTGTTCTTTTTATTGTCCCGTGAATTACTCTTCTGTCCTTGAGGGCCTCTGGCCCTTATCCCGTTTCTTATTTCAGGATGGCATATATACTGTACCTTATTTTAGCTTTCTGTCTTTTTATCTCTCAGGTACGTGGGGTTCCTGTACATACAAAAATAATTTTAAGTTTGTCCTATTACTCTGTCTCATGTAAATTTAATTCTTAGACCAGTCAAAAGAACCTAGAAGGGTAGAGGAAAATTTCCTTCCTTCCCAACAGTATATTCAAAGTTGTGCAACCATCACCATGATCAGTTTTAGAACATTTTCATCACTCCAGCAAGAAACCCTGCACCCACGAGCTGTCACCTTTTATCACAAGTGCCTTTCCATCTCCACCGCCTCCACTGCCAGCCCTAAGCCACTACTAAGCTACTTTCTTTATAGATTTGCCTATTGTGGATTTTTCATATAAGTGGAATCATATATCTGGTCCTTTATGACTGGCTTTTTTCACTTAGGATAATGTTTTCAAGGCTTATAGTGTTGTAGCATGTACCAGTATTTCATTTTTTATTACTGGCCGGCAGATTCTTAACCACTGTGCAACCAGGGAAGCCCTCTCATTGTGGTTTTGATTTGGATTTCCCTGATGGCTAATCATGTTGAGAATCTTTTTGTGACCTTATTGGCCATTTGTATATTTTCACTGGGGAAATGTCTGTATAGATCCTTTGCCCATTTTAAAACTGGGTTATATATCTTTTTATTGTTGAATTATAAGAGTTCTTTATATACTCTAGATAAAAGTCTTGAGATAAGTATATGACTTGCAAATATTTTCTTCCATTTTGTGGCTTGTGGGTGGTCTTTTTACTGTCTTAGTGGTGCCTTTGAATTACAGAAGTTTTTAATTTTGATCATGTCCTTTGGTCACTTGTGCTTTTGGTGTCATATCTGGGAAATCATTGCCTACCCACCCCCCCGCAATTTCTCTTTCTGTCTCTATCTCTCTGTCTGTCCGTCTCTTTATATATGTATTATAAAGAGATATATAAATTTTTTGGTATGTATTTTATATAAAGATAATAAAAGGTAGAAGGCTTCCTTTGAATGACAACTTTTTATTGGGCATCTAGGAGTCAGAACACACAAGGAACTGCAGGTCCGGAATTTATTCTCTATTTCTGGGAAGGCAAGGCAATAAAAGCAGCCTATCTCCTTGACTGCCTGCAAGGTGGGTTGGACAGTGAGAGATGTTCTAGCCCATTGTTGCACTCATCACCCAGAACAGAAAGAACCACACTTATCCTCAGCACCCTGTCCATCACCTTCAGAAGTGAGATCTTTGCAGTATGAGACTGGCTCCATGGCCCATCTTCCCTGTGGCTATAGCCTAATCCCACCCAAATGGCTGAAGGGACCAAGCTTTGGCAGAGAAGTTCAACTAGCTGTGTCCCGTGACGAGATGAGAACACTGACACTGACCCCCTGCTGTGAGGAGTGTGGCACTGGGGAATAAGGCTGTGTGGCAAGTCCATTTATCAAGCTGCCCTTAGGAGGGTTCCCAGTGCACGTCCTTCCTTTCTGCTTGTGGAGCAGTTAGGAGTGCGAAGAATGATGCCAAAACAGATAGTGAAGGGAGGGATGCTCTGGAGTACTCTTGATGCTTGGCCCTGGTACATCAGGAAGAAACTTTATACTGCTGTCATCAGAGAAACTGACAC
>NW_021703784.1:7726295-7820749 GCF_005190385.1 Monodon monoceros | reverse complement strand
GCAGTCTGTCCGCACCCTTCCTGGGCACCCTGCTCCCCTCTGCAGCCACCTCTGCATCTTCCCGCCATCCCAGGCTGACATGGACAAGTCCCTGCTCCTGCTGCTGGGAGTCTTGCCTTTCGTGCTCTTCCAAGGAGTGGGTGAGTCCCTGTGGTGGCTGGGCAGGGGGTGACGACGTGGAGGTGGGCTGGGCAGCAGCACCTGGATGGTGATCTGACCAGCTTGGGAGGGGACAAATCAAGGATGAGGTTCTGGGCTGATCTGACCAGCAAGGATTTGAGGTCTCTTTCTGCTGTCCCCATCCCGACTGCTACCAGAGCAAGAGTTCAGGTTCCTTTCCAAGGTCTCAGAGTGGGGTCAGTCCCTCCCTGAGGCCAGACTGGGGCTGGGAGCTCTTCTCAATGGGAGGTTTTGTGGCTTGCTGGGATGACCCTAAGACGCAGAGCCAATGGCTGCTTAAGACTTCCTATATAGACACAGCCAAGGGGCAATGAACTACCAGGAACAGGTCCCTGAAAGGCTTATCTTGAACCAATATTTCCATTCTAAGTGACAATATTTCCACTGTCACTGGACATCAGATGTCTTTTGTGGGGAGGTACGGTAAGAAATTTTGTAAGACTGCATCCCCACCTTGGAGCCAGTACAGTCCTTATGTCCCATGATATTCTGGCCTCAGGTGCCTGTATGTAGATGCTCTCATTTTGCTCTGCATAATGGCATCATAGTGAGGGGTACAGCTTTCATTTTATTTTTAATGGAATCAAAATCCTGTGTAAAAAACCCATATCCTTACAGAATCAGCAGTCATAATATGATGCAAACATTTCCAAGCTTTAAGCATATATCGGAGGAAGTATTTAGGATCATGTTTTTCCCTTGACCCCCTGGACCCTATCAGTGTTCTAGCCCACCTTAATATCAGCCATTCAGCTCTGGGATCAGCCTTCATGTCTGTTTTCTACAGCTTCAGATACGTTATGTATGGTCTGCCAAAATTTTAAGAAAGGTCAGTGTTTGAGAGGCAAAGGCAACTGCACCATGGAACAAGGCCCTGGATGTAGAACCAGAGATTTCTTCATTTTCTCAGAGAAAGGTAATGCTATTAAGCCAGGTTCTTCTGGCTTGAGCTGGCACCTGGCTCCTGACACTGGGTAGGGGCTGCAGTCTGGGGGAGCCCTCGCTGGGAGGTGGATGTGTCCCTGGTCTGGAGGCCAGGCTTGGGGTGGCTGGGGAAGGTTCCAGGTACTGTTGTCTGGCACTGAGTGTCAGTGTCCTTCTCTTCCAGATGGATGGCGCCTCAACCACACTCAACTGGACTGTTATGATTATTGTTCATCTTCAAATTTCTATTTTGGGGACCTGAAGATTTCAACCTTTTGCTGTAAAGGTCGAGATTTCTGTAATAAATATTATGGAAAGGGAAAAGAATGATAGGGTCACTAACAGCTGATTCCTTGTCAGTGATGCCCCTCACCCTTCTCTTCCTGGCATCTCTGGTCCCATATCCCTGCACACGTGCTCCTGCAGAGCATGCTGTGTCCTCCTGTCTACCCCAAGTTTCCCTCCTCACTTCTCTCCTGGCAACCGGCTCCTTCCCACCAACGTACACCAAGTGCTCTCAATTCACCCTTGGTTCATCTCTCTGCTTCGTTCACATCTGCAAATCATCATCCCACCCTGATCCCTCACAGTCACCCTATCCCTCTGGCTGCCTGGTTTCTGATCCCACCAACTCAGAAGTGACTGCAATGTGTCCAAGAAGGGGACGGGTACCACCTCATACATCAGGAGTTTGTGGGGTCAGTGGAAAACTCGGGAAAATGTGTCCAACTAGCAGATGGACAGAGAGGCCTTAAAGTCCAAAAAGGTATCAAGGCCTAAGGCAGAAAAAGTGGGCTCATCCGATTTAGAAAGTGGAATAGGACCTTTGATAAGAGTGACCTTAATGCTTTTAATCAAAGAAATATTTTTTTCCTCTTGGTATTTCTTTCTTGGTGTTTACATTCGTTTAATGGAAAAATCCTCTCACTATAACTGTAGCAATGTATATTTATACATCTTCTCCTCTTCTATATATAACATTTTCTGGTCTTCTTGTCCATCTCCTATTTTTTTTTTTCAGTTTCTTCCCATCTTTTTTCCTTAGCATATTTTTCTCTTTTCCTTTGCTGTTTGCTATGGGAAAATGGAGATTATTATTTGTATTTTTATTACTTATTTTTGATTATTTCCCATTCACAATTTAAAACAAATTAAATGAAACCTTTTATGTGTCTCTTGAAAAAACTAACAAGAATAAATTAAATCATTTTAAGACTTTCATTTAGTTAAAACATTTCAAAGTTATAAGAAGAATCTTCTAAAAATCTAACTTTCTTTCAGAATATCAAATTTAAATATTTTAAAATAAATTTCCCCTTTAAATTTGAGCCGAGTTAGGAGGTGGGGATGGAAGACAAGTTGGATTGTCCACTGAGGAGCATGGCCTAAGCCAGAGCCTTGTTATTAAAGGCAAAAATGTCAGCAACAACCCCATCAAGATCAATGGCAATAAAACCCAACTCAAGTACTCCAGCCTATATTAAGCTGGGTGTATTTATATCTGGTTCCACCAAAAATAACTATGGATGGGTCATGGTGATGGAACAGGACCAATGAGAGGGCTTTTAATTATTTTAAAAGTACCTTTTATCACTTAACACCTCATAGGCTGGCTAATACCCAAAAAAGAGAAAACAAAACTGTTGGCAAGGATGTAGAGAAATAGGAACGCTTGTGCACTGTTAGAGGAAGTGTAAAATGGTGCAGCCACTATGGAAAATGGCATGATGATTGCTCAAAACATTAAAAGCAGAATTCCTACATTATTGTCATTAGTGTATCATTGCTATAACCAGCAATTCCAGTTCTGGGTATGTATCCAAAAGAGTTAAAAGTGAGGTCTCGAAGAGATATTTGCACACTCATGTTCATAGCAGAGTTATTTATAATAGCCAAAGGGTGGAAGCTACCCAAGTGTTCACCAAGCAATACTGTAACTGGATAAACAAAATGTGGTATATATATATATATATATATATATGAAGGAATATCATTCAGTCTTAAAAAGGAAGAAGATTTTGACACATGCTTCCACATGGATGAACCTTGAGGGCACAGTGCTAAGTAAAACAAGCCAGCCTCCGAATGACAAGTACTGTATGGTTCCCCTTACATGAGATTCCTCAAGGAGACAAATTCATACACAGGCGTACCTCTGTGCTTCACTTTATTGCAATATTAGCTTTACTGCTGTGGTCTTTACTGTGGTGGTCCGGAACAGAATGCGTAATATCTCCCAGGTATGCCATGCTTGTCAAAAAGAAGTAGAGTGGATGTTGCCAGGGGCTTGGGAGGTGGGAAATGGAGGGCTGTTATTTAACGGATATAGAGTTTCAGTTTTGCAAGATGAAAAAGTTCTGAAGGTCAGTTTCACAGCAATGTGACTGTACTTAACATGACTGAACTTTACACTTAGAAATGGTTAAGATGGTAAATTTTATTTATGTGTTTTTACCATAATTAAAATTTTGGATAACAAAAACAGAAATCAAAAAGATATACTTTTATCCTTTTCAATAAAAGTGAAAATAAAAACAAGACAACCCCCCCCCCACAAAACTCCTGCTTTTTGTTAACCTGCTACTCTTCACTGATGATCGATGGAAATTCTGTAGCTATTGTAGAAAATACAAATAAGTTAACAACAGAAAATCAAATACTTCTGCAATGGGGCTGTACTTCCTGACTCGCTCCAAAGAGTACAGCATGAAAATGGGGGGTGGGGGTGGGAACTTTACAAGAAATAATGTGGCAAATAGTTACTCAGTAGGTGATCAAGGTTAATGTCATCCATGATAAGGCAGGTTGATATTACATAACCCAGGTCTGATGAAACATCAGAAAAACCCATACTGAGGGACATTATGCAAAATACCTGTTCCATACTCCTCAAAAAAATAGAATGTTATAAAAACACAGGGAAAGTCTGAGAAACAGCCGCAGCCCAGAGGAGGTAAGGAGACATGATGAGAAAATGAAATGTGGAATCCTGGAAGAGAAAACAGAAACTAGGCAGGAACTTAATGAAATCTGAATGCAGTATAGAGTTTAAAGTTAACTTATCAATATTTTCTCATTAGTTGTGACAAAATTTTCCTGTAAATCTAGAACTATTGCAGAATTAAAAGTTACTGAAAAACACCACCCAAACATATCATTAGAGAGAAACGTTGTTATAATTTAATGTATATCCTATTGGCCTTTTCATGATAATTACACACACACACACACACACATTTTTAAAGAAAATATACTTTACAGAGTAAGATCATACATAGAATATGGATATTAAATGTCAACTGTAATCAAATGTCATCTCCTTCAGGAGACGTGTTAGGAATCATTCTCCCAGTCCCCCTCTACCTTCACCCCTACCAGGAATCATCAGAGCAGAGGCTTATCAGCCCCTTCAGCTTATCCAAGGCCCCTGGGAACTGAAGTCCTGTATGCAGGGACCGACTCCAGATACTGCTCTGAATGCCAGCACCCTAGTCCAGGGGTTGAAAAGGATCTTTTCAACTAGAACTTCCTCCCATGGGCAAAAACGAATAGGAAGAGCCCAGCAACCTTCACCCGCAAGGAAGCCAACAGCCCTACCCTCCACTGCCACCTGCAGGACCTCTGCAGTCTTGGCCACAGAAGACCCCTGCCAAGTCTGGTTGACATCAACCTCAGCTGACTGGGCTGCGTGGAGAAACTATGCCACAGTGCCTTCTCAGGAACAAAAGATGCTCATCCTACCCAGCTGGTGCCCTCCCAGCCACCTCCAAGTGAAAGCCTTTCCCCACTGAAGCCAGTGCAAAAAGAACGGAAGAGGTGACTGCACCCGCCTGCATGCAGATATCAATGCAAAGCGGTCGGAAACATGAAAAAGCAAGGAAACATGACTCACTCCATAAGAACAGAATAAGTCCTGTTCTGCTCCTTCCAGCCTGAGGTTGATTTTTCCCAACTTTACACCAGGTAAAGGAACGACAAAGGCAAATAAAAGCACCATAAAAATTCCCACCATTTTGCAGCTTTTTTTTTTTAATTGGGTATTCACTTGGTTGCTGTATATTTTTGTTTTCCAGAGCCCCTATAAAATTATTTTAGCCAGTGTCTAGTTATTGTTGTTGTTTTAATATTTCATGGGGGAATGAGGGTCTGGAGCATCTGCCTTCTTGCTGGTGTCAGTTCCTAGACCACTTACTTTAAAAAAAAAGAAAAGTCTTTGGGGACTTCCCTGGTGACGCAGTGGTTAAGAATCTGCCTCCCAATGCAAGGGACACGGGTTCGATCCTGGTCCTGAAGATCCCACACGCCGCAGAGCAACTAAGCACATGTGCCACAACTACTGAGTCCCGAGTGCTACAACTACTGAAGTCCACACGCCTAGAGCTCATGCCCCACAACAAGAGAAGCCACTGCAATGAGAAGCCTACGCACCGCAACAAAGAGTAGCGCCCACTCGCCGCAACTAGAGAAAGCCCGCACACAGCAACAAAGACCCAACGCAACAAAAAATACATATATATATAAAGTACATATACTTACGAAGGGTGTAAAGTCTGTGTCTAGACTCTTTTTTTTCTTTCACATGGACGTCCATTCGTGTTCTATATTTTGACAATATACTACAGTCCTTCAATTAAAAAAATGTTATTTTCAATTAAAAATCTCACAGTGAAAATCAGCCTTAGATGGACACTCTGATGAGGGAGAGGCAAGGATTTAAACCAAGGTCCTTATGACATTCAGTCTCAGATTTATTCTCTTCTTCCATTCTCTGTGAATTGACGTGTTCCACATACGACTAGTTTGCCACTGCAAGTACTTAGTGCTTGTGTTGTGTTATCTCAGTAGACCTTTGTGATGTTTGACAGTTTTTCTTTTATTCCCTGGCGCTGGGGAGCAAGAAAGTTCTGCTGTTCTGTTACATGTCTGTTCTGTATCCCATATTTCTTGACGAGTCTGTACCTGGGCCATGGACTTTTCACATATGGCCTCCTTTTCCATTTTGGGGTTAGATCTGACCTTCTGGGCATGTTCTCAGAAACAACTCTCTGTCACGGTCCTGCATCCACAAAGGGCTTTCAGTGCCCAGGGAAGTGTTCTTCCAGAGGAGTTCATCGGGGAGGGAATAAGAATGCTCAGTGGCATTAGGTGTGGGTGGTATGTTTCAGTACAGGCTACATGGGTAACTGCACGGAAAACAGAGTGCTTCAGGAGGTTGAGAGAAAGGAATCCATGGGTTCATGATTAGGAAATAGACATGGATAAGGAAATAAGAGCATGCCAGTATATCCCAGACACACTAGAGTAGCACTGGTGTATGAAATCTCCTACCTAGTCCCTGGCCCACTCTGTTGGTCACTAAATCTCAATTCTCCTAGCAAAGAGAGAAAGGGCTGGTATGGTGACATGTCCTCAAGCCCCGCAGTGAATCTGAGAGGTGCTGAGAGGAGGAACAAGAAGTTCTGATCTCAGAGATTCATGGCACCAGTAGCAAAGTTGATTAAAATATGAGAACTGCTATGGTGGCCTCCTAGGGTCATTTCACATTCCAGCTAGTATAACCTCCAGCCCTCTGCTACATCCAGAGAAATTCACCTCCTCTGGATATACCATTTTCTACTCTTTAATTTGACCATCTTTGAGATCTAGGTCATTCCCACTTCACTGAGAAAACCTCCCTTATATCCATCCCCCTGTTTGTGCTAAGGTCTCTGGTATAAACAACTTGATGCTGTTGCAGTGGTCCCAACCTTTTTGGCATCAGGGACCAGTTTCATGGAAGAAAATTTTTCCATGGACGGTGGGGAGGGGTTGGGGGGGTGGGGAATGGTTTCGGGGTGATTCAAGTGCATTACATTTATTGTGCACTTTACTTCTATTATTATTACACCAGCTCCATGTCAGATCATCAGGCATTAGATCCCAGGGGTTGGGGACCCCTGCTGTAGTGAACTCACCTTGTTTTGTCTATAATCCTTTTTTCCTTCTGGCTAAGTGGAGGGTTGCTTAGAAAAGGGAGTATTTGTTACATTTAAAAATATATTTATTTATTTAGGCTGCGCCAGGTCTTAGTTGCATCACGTGGGATCTTTTAGTTGTGGCATGCGGGCTTCTTAGTTGCAACATGCATGCAGGATCTAGTTTCAGGAGTGCAAAGTCTTACCCACTGGACCACCAGGGAAGTCCCTTCTTAAATTTTTTTTTTTTTTTTTCGGTACGTGGGCCTCTCACTGCCGTGGCCTCTCCCGTTGCGGAGCACAGGCTCCGGACGCACAGGCTCAGCAGCCATGGCTCACAGGCCCAGCCACTCTGCAGCATGTGGGATCTTCCTGGACCGGGGCACGAACCCGTATACCCTGCATCGGCAGGCAGACTCTCCACCACTGCGCCACCAGGGAAGCCCCCTTCTTACATTTTTAAATAGAACTCTAGGCCTACCTTGTCCTAGTAAGCTAGGCAATTAGTGTGCTGTCCATAAAACTTGTTAAATTTGAGAATACCCTCTGGGTCACCTGTAGTTGGAACAGCCTAGAGCAATGTCCTAGGGCAGGCAGGGGAAAGGAATGGGTGGTGGAAGAGGGATTTGGAATGTTGCAGTAGGTGGGAAGTTTCAGATTTGTTCCTCTCCCTTCCGTTCCTGTCCCTATTATACACTTGGCTGAGTGCATAATAAAGTGGCTGGTAGGCTGATCTTAGCAGACAATGCCCCAGTCGCAGGGAGCTCAAGTGTTACCTAATCTCTAACAGAATCTGTTTCAAGAATCAGTGGAGGTAAAATGGAAAAGCTACTTGAGCTGGGTCTCCTTCTGCTTTACACAGAAATTGGTAAATCCTTGGGAGGTGGTTTGAGGATGTTTACCTGTTGACTTAGACTTAACCTTGAAAAATACTTAAGCAGGGCAGTCTTTTCCCCATTCCTCTGGGTCCTGCAAGCTCCAACTGATCCTCCGAGGAATAAGGTCCAGTTTCACATAAGAAGCTTCTTCCATCTTCTTACTCTCCTTGAGACCTTCTTGAATCCTTGGCCTCTGCTGGGGACTTGATCTGATATGTAAGCTTTCCACACCCCCTACACTATGGTTTATATGTGGGGTGAAGATGCAGGGACTCGTGGTCAGCCTGAGAACTACCCACCCTGATCACACCCCTGGGGCTTCAGCCCAGGCTCTGATACCCATGGAAATGACCTGACTCTCCATCTTATATGTAATGCTTGTAGCTGGCAAGAGAATGCAGGTTGAAAATGCAGGTAGTATGGCTCTGTGGAGAATAGTCAGTCTCCCTTTCTGATGGTTTGTTGTTCCTCTATCTAATGTAAGAGAGAATTAGATCATCTCCATAGTTCTTCCTGTTCTGTCTATCATTCTAACATATATTGGTGCCTAGAAGCAAGATCCAAGGGCAGAACATCGTTAGGGCTCCCAGGTGACTTCTGCTCTATTTGGGAAGTGACAGTGAGGCTTCCCTTCTTCCCTAAGCATCATCTTTCTTCCTGCAGCTTTAGCTCTCCAGTCTAAGGAATGTGAATTCTACAAAGACGGGAATTGTTGGAGTGAGATGACATGCAAAACTGCTAATGGTATCTGTGTGTCTGTTAAAACCTTTTCTTGGCCAGTTCATGGTAAATGTGTTCGGTGATCAGGGGGATTCTGGTGTAGAGCTGTGGAGAATTCCCCTTTTCCTTCAGGGCTCAACACCTTTCTTTAAGACATGATATTTGGATACAGGGAGTCCACTGAGGTCAGGGGTTAAGGATCTGAGCCTTAGGATAGGGTCATCCTTTTGGGGACCCTAAAATTACATCAAGGGGAGCAGGGGCCAAGTGGACCTGGGGCTATTCTCATCATTGTACCCATCCCTTCATGGGTCTCCCCAGCCACCATGATTTTCTGGGTCCAAAAGCTCTTAGACCTTCGGGTACTTATGTGTGCTGTTTCCACACACTTCTTCCCAGTGGCCTCTGCTCTGTGTGTCTCGTGCCGCTCAAACTTTCACCTTGAATTACAGTCATCAGCCCTGGAAATCTTCTCTGACCCTTTGTTCTATCCACATGCCTCTCCTCTGTGTTCGCGTTGGCGCCCTGCCGTGTCCACCTCGTGATATTTCTCACCATGTATTCTACTTCCCTGTCACTTCCCCAGTCCTTGGTCCTAGCGCAGAGAGTGGGTGTTGCTCACCACTCTACCTCTAGTACTCTTCATAGATCCTGGAACTCAGCAGGTTTTCAGCAAGTGCTTTGTGCCTCTCTGGCTTAGAGGGAGAAGCTGCTGTGTGCTCTCAACAACTGGAACCACAGCTCCCCCTGGTGGTGCCTATTCCCTAGTGTTAGCGAATCCTGGGAGAAGAGCCTCGGATAGGACTTTTGAGAGGGGGGTGGCAGGGCTGCCGTTATGGAGCCTGTAGGTTCTATAAATCTCTTTTTCCTTAAGATAGTCATGGCTCACCACAGACCTGGCTTTTGGGAACAATTTGTTCTGCTTTTTTCTTTCACAGGGAGTGTTCTGATGAGAACAGAGAGCTGTGTTCAACTAATTGCCATAAGGAGGAGGTTTTTTTAGAGTACTGCTATTGACAACCTGCTGTGGATTAAGGGATTTCTGCAATTCCCTCCCAAAGCTATTTGCAATATAATAGTGTGTGGGGGGCAAATTGTCTTAGCCTCTCCCTCCTTTCCCCTCAGGCTTATCTCTGTTCTCTTCAGGATTCATATTTAACCCCCGTTAGATGTTCCTCATGTATCACTCTCTCTGGTACATTGACCTTGGGGAAGTCTCTTCTCCTGTCTTTGTCTAGTCTCATTGCCCACACAACTCATGCCTGTTCTCCACAACTCCCACCCCCAATAAGAATGCACAGAGTTGCTTCTATTTTAGTAAATCCCTTTGTGATGCACAAGGAAGATGATGGCACAGACAAGTGAATGAAGATGTTATAGGCTTTGGGAGAGAAAAAGAACATTCAACCAAGGTGAAACCCAATTTGCTTTTTGGTTTTATTGAGATATAACTTGCATACCACACAATTCACTCGTTTAAAAATTTACAATTCAGGACTTCGCTGGTGGTGCGGTGGATAAGAATCCACCTGCCAGTGCAGGGGACACAGGTTCGAGCCCTGGTCCGGGAAGATCCCACATGCCACGGAGCAGCTAAGCCCATGTGCCACAACTACTGAGCCTGCGCTCTAGAGCCCGCGAGCCACAACTACTGAGCCCGCGTGCCACAACTACTGAAGCCCGCGTGCCTAGAGCATGTGCTCCGCAACAAGAGGAGCCACTGCAGTGAGAAGCCCGCGCACTGAAACGAAGAGTAGCCCCCTCTCTCTGCAACTGGGGAAAGCCTGCGCACAGCAATGGAGACCCAACACAGACAAAAATAAATAAATTTATGAAAAAAAAATTTACAATTCAGTGGTTTTTGGTATATTCACAGAGTTATGCAACCATCATCATGTACCTGTTACCTCATATCCCACATCAACATACTCCAAATTGTCTTGACTACAAACCCCATGGAGGTAACATAATATGCGTTAAATAGATGTTTATCAGCACACTCCTTTCCTGTATAACTCTCTTCTAAGATTTCCAGCACAATCAATCTACCTCGATTTATAATTGTGCAATGTTGCTGTGGATTCTAAATTAAAATAAATATTCAAAACTTAAAAACAAAGAGCAATGGTGATGGAGAGGTTGAAGAAGAGAGAATGGAAGAGCTAAAAAAGAAGGAAGGTGAAAAGAGAGGAAGAGAGGAAAGAAATGTCTATCAGTTAAAAAAATGGGACTTCTCATGGTCAGTTGCCCCCCTCCCCTTCTTCAGCTTGTGATATATTTGCCCACCCCATCTGTGCCACAATCTCCCTTCTGATTAATAAGACATGGACTAAAAGCCAGAATCAGTTCTGTTCATATTTAATAGAAAGAAACACCAGCAATAAAGACATAGACTGAATACGCAGTGAGCATATCTTAAGGGAAACTCCTCATGCAGGGGAAATGACCATTCTGAAGGGAGTGAACGGAGATAAGGTTCAATGAGGACGCAGTTTGTTTGGACACCTCATCCTCATCCTGAATGACTCAGAGGGGTCATTGCAGAAATCAAAGTGGTTCAGTGTACGCCCAGCATGCTGAAAGAAACAGAACTTATTTCATGATTGGAGCAGCTTTTCTCACAGCTGGTCATCTCATCCACCGTGCAAGAGAAAATCAGACCCAAAGTGTCACAATGAGAGCCAGGCCATCAGCCATAGAAAACTATTGTAAGGTGGGCAACATCCAAACTCCCCTAGGACTGGACTTAAAGAAGGGATATTCTACAAAGGTTACATGCCCCATAAAAGGATTCCTGCTTTACGTCCTTAGGAAGTCACATCCTATGAAAGACCCAGTATCCAAGATACTGTCCTGTAAGAGAGACCCATCCTTGCTGGTGGAATAGACTGGCCTCTCCCTCAAAACCATTTGTATAACAAGCACTTTCTGGAAAGTGGGCTGACCACTGGATGAAGAGTGGTGAGCAACAAAGAACTTCTTTGTCTCTAGGATATTTCAGTTTATTGGGGGAATTTTAGACTGTTAGGATACTGTGTATTTAATAACAGGGAAATTAGAAGAACTGAAGGTGAGCTTGGGCTCTTAGGAGACCCACGGTGAGACTGAACCCAGGATGGGGGAACAAATTCCCACTGAGGCAAAACTTCAACATTAGGTGCCTGATCAGGGTCACCCCATACCCAGGACTTAGCGCCTCACTTCCTCTTCTTTAAAAAGTTCCCAGTGTATTCAGACACCATGCCATTATAAGAAACTGATTTGAGTACTGGGGAGAAAGTTGGATTCTCCCATCTCTAAAAATTAAGACCCCGTACTCCATTTATGACACTCTCAAGACTAAACCATGGAAATAACCTAAGTGTGTACACACACACACACACACACACACACACACACACACACACAATGGGATATTATTCAGACATAAACAATGAGGAAATCCTGCCAATCTGTTGTGACGACATGGATGGATCTCCAGCGCATTACCCTAAGTGAAATAAGTAAGACAAAGACAAATGCTGTATGATCTCACTTATTTTGAAATCAAAATAAACAAACAAACTCATAGAAAAAGAGATCAGATTTGTGGTTACCAGAGGTGGGGGTGGGGGAGGGGATGGGATGAAGGTGGTCCAAGGTACAAACTTCCACTTATAAGTTAAATAAGTACTAGGGATGTAATGTACAACACGACAATTACAGTTAATGCTGTATGATATATAGGAAAGTTTTTGTTTAATGTTTTAATTAAGACTACTTTTTAAAAGCAGTTTTAGATTCATAGCAAAACTGAGGGAGGTTTAGAGGTTTCCTTTATACCTCCTACCACCAAAATGCACAGCCTCCCCCATCATCAATGTTCCCCACTAGAATGGTACATTTGTTACAGCTGGTGAACCTACACTGACACATCATAATCACCCAAAGACCAGAGTTTACAATATAGTTCACTCTTGGTGTTGCGTATTTTATGGGTTTGGACAAATGTATAATTATGTGTGTCTATCTTGTGAGAGATTTTTCACAGCAGTGTTGATCAAAGACATTCTCAGAATGTTCTCATGGATGGGCTGACAGTCTTTTTTTTTTTTTTTTCAGCTCTTCTGATGCATTCTGTGCAGATAACTAGATAACTCACATAACAGAAATCAGACAGCCTACACTGGAACATACCACCCACACCTCATGTCCTGAAAGCACTCATTTTCCTTCACCAGATAAACAATTCTGAAAAATTAACCCCTTCCTGGGCTCTAAGAGTCCTCAACAGATGCCGAATAGCGAGTGAAGTGAGGCTATGAGGAGGTCCCAGATGGCTGCTTCTGAGAGCATTTACATCAGCTCAGAGGTTTTAAAAGGCTAACAGGCATAGAGAAAGTAAAAATAAAAAGAGTCTTTTTGATCCCCAATTTTTTAGGGACAGGAAGCAGACTGAGACAGCTGGGAACATGGGCCTTTTCTTTTGGAGAAGGAAGGGTGATTCAGAGAACTGAGAGCCCAGAGGGCAGAGCTAAGATCCACAGAGAATCACTCCCAGTTGCAGGACTGACTACACATGAGAGGCTGGACTTCAGAATTGTCATGGACCAGTGACTGCTACGTACCTCACATTATCTCCTTTTGAATGGAAGTGTTTATTACAGTTTTTCTCTCTCTATCCTACACTTTTATGTTAAGTGTGTGGAGAGCAGACACTTGTCTCTTTAGTTTGCAAGACCCAAAGAAACACACCCGAGAAGCCTCATCCACCCCAGGACCTGACTTAGATCACAAGATTCTGGATTTTAATCTGATATTGCAATGGAATGGGATTGAGGACCTAAGTAGACATTTCTCCAAAGAAGACATACAGATGGCCAACAGTACATGAAAATGTGCTTAATATCACTAATCATCAGGGAAATGCAAATCAAAACCACTGAGATATTACCTTATACCTGTTAGTATAGCTATTGTGAACAAAAGCGAAAGATAAGTGTTGGCGAGGATGTGAAGAAAAGGAACTCTGGTACATGTTGATGGGAATGTAAACTGGCACATCCACTATGGAAAGCAATATGGAGGTTCCGCAAAAAGATTAAAAATAGAACTATCACATGAGCCAGGAATCCCACTTCTTCAATGACATTTTAGGACAATAACTATAGCAGTAAGGTAATACCTTACCCTATCTCCTTATCTTCCTTTAAGCAAGTCTCTATACCTCTCTTCCAGAAACAGGGTCAAAGTACTTCCCTCTTTGTTCAGTGGCTTCCTCAAATATCAGACATTCAGAATCATGGGAGCGAGGAATTAACTCTTTCTTGGCTTTATAAATTAGTCTTACTCTCTGACCTGGTGATGTCCTCAAATCTGGTGCTCGGTTTATTTGTTTGTTTGTTTAGAATAATAAAAGTAAAAAGAGCAGACTCAGAGTTTCTGACCATGCACTTGAGAGTCAGAAGGGTGAATCAGATGGGTGGCTAAAAGTGGCATAGGTTGGGCTTCCCTGGTGGCGCAGTGGTTGAGAGTCCGCCTGCCGATGCAGGGGACACGGGTTCGTGGCCCGGTACAGGAAGATCCCACATGCCGCGGAGCAGCTGGGCCCGTGAGCCATGGCCGCTGAGCCTGCGCGTCCGGAGCCTGTGCTCCGCAATGGGAGAGGCCACGACAGTGAGAGGCCCGCGTACCGCAAAAAAAAAAAAAAAAAAAAAAGTGGCATAGGTTGAGGGGCAAAGCACCTCACCAACAGGACAACCAGACTTTCCCCTCAGTGTCATTTATTTATTTAATTCCCTTTCTCTGTTCTTCATTCTCTCTCCTTTATTCTTTTAATCTTCATTTGTCTCCCTGGCTCTCCCTCCCCAACTCTCTTATCTATTCTAAATCATTGTCTAAATGTGGACATCCAGCACATCTGGAAGGCGAGGGGAGCTGGAAGCATATTTGATAAATTCTGCTAATGAGCCTAGGAGAGTTCCACAAAGCACTGAAACAACTGATCAGCACACCCATTTAAAATCTATTATGCTTTTCTCCATCCACACGGTAAACGCAGTAAATATTTGGTAAAGGATGATGAGTCAGGGAATCGAATTGGAATCCTTATAGTATAGCAATTAATAATGCAGGCTCTGTCTTCAAACATCAGAATTTAAATCCCAGTTACAACACATATTAGCTCTATGAGCTTAGACAAAGTACTTTAAGTCTATGCTTCCATTCTCTCATTTGTAAAATGGAATAATGACAGTGTTTATCTCATTGAGCTGTGATGATTTTTTAAATGATGCAATACATGTAGAGTGTTTAGAAGAGTGTTTGACAATTAGCAATTGCTTAAAGAACATTTGTTATTCTTATTTGGGAAGACAAATTACTTTTTATTTTCTACATGATTTAAAACACAATAAAAATTAATTATAAATCTATGTTATTGGACACACAATATATAAAGATGTAATTTGTGACTTTAGTAACATAAAGGGGTAAAACTGTATATGAGTACAGTTTTTGCATGCTAATGAAGTTAAGTTCATATCAATTCAAATTAAATAATTATAACTGTAGGATGTTAAATATAATTTCTATGGTAATCAAAGAAAATATCTGTAGAATATACAGAAAAGGAAATTTAAAAGAGAAAAGTGTTCACTGCAAAAAAATCAAAGTAATGGAGGAAATGAGACATAAAAAAAGCTATAAGACATACAAAAAACCAATATCAAAATGGCAGAGGTAGGCCCTTCCTTGTCAGTAATTACTTTAGATATAAATGGATTAAACCCTCTAATCAAAAGGCAGAGATTGGCAGAATGAATTTTAAAAAACCGTTATCCATCCATATGCTGTGTACAAGAGACTCACTTTATATTTAAAGACACAAACTCAAAGGATGAAAAAAGATATTCCATGCAAATTGTTGCCAAAGGAGACCTAGGGTGCCTATACCAATAACAAAATGACCTAAGTTACAAGAAATAAAGAATGACATTATATGTTGATAAAAGGGCCAATTCATTAAGAAGCTATAACAATTATAAACATATATGCACCAAACAACAGAAACCAAAATATATATAGCAAACTTTGACAGAATTGAAAGAAGAAATAGACATTCTACCTCAACACTTTACCTTCAATAATAGTAGAAAAACCATATAGAAGATCAATAAGGAATTAGAGGATTTAAGCAACACTATAAACCAATTAGATATAACAGAAATATACAAAATGTATATGCCAACAGCAGGATATACATTCCTCTCAAGTGACATGGAATATTTTCCAAGATAGATCGTATGTTAGGCCCCCTTGGAAAGCCTACCTGTTTTGAGGACCTTTCCAGGCCTAGAGTGTCAGGGGCCTGATGGGATTTAGGATCCTGGACATTTGAGAAGTAAAATGACTTGGAGACTTTTGCCAGGTCATGCTTTGCCCAGTATCCCTTCCTTCTTATCTAGTCCACTGTGGAAACAGCCCATGAGTTCCCCCGAATATAGTCTTGTCATTCATTAGAGTTTTTATTGTAATGCATTCAGTGCCCCCAGATGTCCCAGTGCAGCCTCCCCCACTTTCCCACTCCCTAGACTTGGAGTTTGGCCCTCAGCCAGAACAGCAGAACCAGAAAACCAGGCCTGGTTGTCTAACTTGGGCCCAGACAGCATTTCAAAGTTACACTGCATTTCTTTTTCATCCATAGTTTATTTCTCTTTGGGCTCTTGGCTCTCAGGAGGCAATGTGGGTAGTGGTTGAGAGTGAAAGTATTTCTGGATCTTGATGTTTTTTTTTTAAAGAATGATGAGCAGAATGCAGTCAAGAGGAAGTCCCTGAAAATTAGCTGAATATCTCAGGCTAAATCCTCTGATGCGATGGAATTGAATGGAACCTCATCCTTTACTGATAAGCTATTGCAGTAGCTTGTATTACAACAGAAGAACACGTTTTTCTCCCACTCGGTGATGTGTATATACTCCACACATCTTCTTGGGCAGCCCAGGATAGAATATCGGTACATATATTCTGAAGAGGGTAGGAGAATAACCGAGGTCCAAGTTAGACTTGGGATGTGACAGGGAATGTTTTCAAGTGAGCAGTCTTTCCCTTCCCTCCTGTCCCCTTAGGCAAAGCCTGGACTTGAAGACCCTTCCACAAAAGGGGCAGTCTCTTTCCAGGGAAACTTGATTCTGCTCTCAACACCCACATACATTTACAACAAAGGAGCTGTAACAGACATACTCTACTAGGGATTCAGTCACTGAATATCAGAAATGGAAAGGAATTTGGAGATCATCCGTTAAAACCCAATCATTGTACAGGTGAGAAACTGTAACTCAGTCAATTTCCCCTGCCTCCCCATTCTCCTGCCCTCATCTCACTTCCGGTGAAATGTTGAGAATATACTTCTTTGGTCTGGCATGCAAAATCAGGATATCTGGAGTGACAGGAACCTAAATTCTTTCTGCAGTTCTTGCCAACAAATTCGTCGCAGGAGGTGCAAGAAATAAATTTCATTGTAGAATCTGGACAATATGGGAGAACCATGGGATGAGAACAAGGGATGCCAGGTAGTTAAGGGGAAGAGAGAAGGGCTGCTGCTGCTGGTGGTGGGACTGAGGCCAGAACCCTGGACTTGCCAGGCCTTCCTCCTCAGCCTCTGAGGATCCTCCGTGCAGAGCCCGCGTCTACCAAGGAATCCATTTTAGGAGTCACGTGGTTACCAGGAAGCCCTCTTCCTTCTTTCTTTTCAGGCTTAGCCTGCAGCTGTGGTTTCCAAAGGGGCACTGAATGGGCATTTCATTGCCAGTAGGGCTGGGCAAGTTTAGCTGAGAGAGCAGACCCAGCATCTAATGGGGTAAAGGAAGGAGAAGGATCTCCGTTCAGACACCTCTTACTAAGACCTGGGTCTTAGTTGATCAGTCTACCTTGCCCAGCTACAGATGCCCCAGTGATTCTTTATCATCCCTTCCCCTCACACCTTTCCTGGAGCTAGAGTTTGGAGAGCTACTGGACAGCAGCAACAGCAGGGTCTTCAGGAAGAGTTTTCATTATGGGGAAGGGAATTTGCAGCAGCCAAGGGCTCAGGGGCCTGGCTCCAGCAAACACTGTCTCTGTAGCTCCTGTTCCTCCTGACAGTACTCCCTGACCCCATCACCCTGCCCCCTTTGCCTTACTGCCATTGTACTCACCCTCTGTGGAAGACCAGCACAGAACCACGAGGGCTCCAGGGAGCAGGAGGAACAGGAGCCAGTCCATATAAATTGAGAAAAGGACAACGAAGCAGCCAATCAAGCTCCAGGAAGGGCTCAGTAATGGTGCGCCAGACAGGGTGTGGAATGGAGATGAAGTTGTGGTTCCCTCTCTAGTCTCCTGTTCTGTGAGTTATGTCCTGGGCTGTAAAGGGTACAGTTCATTTACCTGTACCGGGAGGCCCTGGCTGTAAGATAGTGGGTGTTCTGCTTCCTCTCCCCATTCCACAGCCAACGCAGGGCCTTGACCAAGGAATTTACATAGGAAAGAGGTGACCTTACTCAAGATAGTAACAACCTCATCCCAGAGAAGACAGAGGATCTAAGTAAAACAGAGATGGAAGCCACCTTCAGATTCCACATTTTCTCTGTTCAGCTCACTGTGTGTAATGCCACAAACTACCCCACTGAGCTCTGGTATTAGGCTTTGCTTTGCAGGCATATAAGCGCATGGAACACTCACGTGTTGTGTTGGATTCCTTGATTTAGCCAAACCACATAACACTGGGCTGGTAAAAGGAGCGACCATTCAGGTGAAGGTAAGGAACTGACTCACCTCAGAGTTTTGGAATGTCTTATAAGAATGGAGTTGGAGCCTACAAATTCAGTTATCACTAAAAAAACATGTCCAGCACAAGGAACCTAGGAAAGCCAAGTTGATCAAAATCCTCTCTATGTCCCATTGTCTTTGAATGACCCAGCAAACATTTGTTTCCCAAACATTAACTCTTTTTATCCTCCTGTGAATTATCTTACTTCCCCTTGAAGCCTCAGACCCCCTACCTCCTTCTCCTTAGTCCGGAATAGATGACAGATATATAGTTAGGTAGACAGATGGATAGATAGATAGAAAGATAGATAGAGAGATAGAGAGATAGATCAACTTGCCTTATTGTCTTTGGAAGTTTTCGTACTTATGTGGATTCCCCATGTGCACAGAATAAATTTTATTTTCTTCTGTTAGTCTGCCTTAGGTAATTTTAATTGCCCACCAAAAGAACTAAGAGGAGAAGGACGGGAAATTTCCCCTCACCTACAAGACTAAAATCTATTCGGAAGAAGAATCGGTCACCATTAACTAGATTGAGAGAACAACGATTTTTGGAGGGGGGTACATTGTAAGTAATTGTAGGACTTGGCTAAGCAGAATCAAGAAAAATCGTATTCTTTATTGAGGGGAAGGCACATGCAGAGTTCTAGAGATTGGAAGCTATGTCACAGATTGGTTCCTTTTCTTGTGATGTCTTTACCTGGTTTTGGTAGCAGAGTAATACTGGCTGCATAAAAGAGTTAGGAAAATTAACTTCTCTTCAATTTTCTGGAAGACTCTTCCTAGAATTGGTATTATTCCTTCCTGAAGTGTTTGCTAGAGTTCACCCTGAAGCCATCTGGGTTTTCCTTATATGACTACAAAGTCAATATTGTTAATAGATAAAAGTGTATTTCTTTTTTTGGCTATGCCCTGCAGCATGTGGGATCTTAGTTCCCCAACCAGGGATGGAGCCTGCGCCCCCTGCAGTGGAAGTGTGGAGTCTTAACCACTGGACTGCCAGGGAAGTCCCAAAAGTGCATTTATTTCTTCTTAAGTGTCCTTTGGTAGCTGGAGTCCTTAGGAAGTGCCCACGGTCTGACGTAATAAGCACCATATGAGTGTGCTTATGTGAAGACTTAAGATAAAATTGTGGACAAAAAATGTTGCCTGCCATTCCAGTAAACAAAAAATGTTTGCCTGACGTCAAGCCATCAGCCACTGCAGCCACAGTGCACCCTGAGGGGAATTCAGGATGGGGAAAAACAGGGTACTGGCTCTAGATAGTTAAGATGCGTATCTAAGGAATAATTCCAATGAGCAGACCCTTGCATCTTCCTATATATAGAAAAGCACTTAAATCATTCATCTGAGATGTCTGCTTTGTGTGATTACCAGTAATCTTTTGATGTTCAACTACATGTTCGTTTGTTTGTTTGTTTTTTCAGCAAAAACTCCCATATATCTTGGCTCCTCCCTTACCTCTTTGGAACAGTTCTTCAGAGCTAACTGAGAGGCTGTCTCCTGGGCTATACTCCTCAACAAGTTCTCCAAATAAAACATAACTTGCAACTTTTAGGTTGTGCGTTTTTCTTCAGTTGACAAAATGTTTGCAGTGTTTACAACAGATCAGGTGCTTAGAAAATTATAGTCATTATAATTGCTATCTTCTTAAGAGAAAAAGAACAGTCTTAGACTAAGACAAAAAAATTCTCTAGAATGGGGATCAAGATGGCAGAGTAGGAGGACACGGAGCTGACCTCCTTCCACAAACACATCAAAAATACATGTGGAACAATTCTCACGGAAATCAAACTGGAAACTGGCAGAACATCTCCTATACAACCAAAGCTGCAAGAAAGATCTCCACATAACTGGGTAGGATGGAGGTGGGGAGGGCAGGGAGGCATCAGGACAGGACCTCTGCCCCTGGGAGGAATCTATAAAGGAGAGAAGGTCCACACAGGCAGATCCTCGCCCTGTGGGGCCCCCTTGTCTGCTGGGAAATCCTCTGGGACAGATAGAGGGGCTCAAGGGACTGGATTCTGTTCGTGAGAATTGAGTGCATGCTGGCTTACTAGCCGTCAGGGCAGAGAGATGCAACCTAGCAGGACCCTATGGGGCCTTCCTGGGACAGGCCTTCCCCCATACCCTCTGCTTCAGCTCCTCTCTGAAGTACCTAGGTATTTGATGCACATTTTCTGGCTTGTTTTACAGATGTGAAACACCGCCCCCCCAAATGGAAGATGTTAACTATTGATGTTAACATGATACTTGATGACCATGAGCACATAGCCCCAGGCCTCCTGGAGCCTAAAGACTGAAAATCTTAACCCCGTGACACCACCCTGTTCCCTCATCATCAGCCAATCAGAGATTTGTTCACGAGCTGATCACCTGCCCTGTGACCACCACTCCCTCACCTGGCCTTTAAAAATGCTTTGCCAAAACCCTTCAGGGAGCTTGGGCTTTTTTTAGGGCATGAGCCACCTGTCTCCGTGCATGGCTTTGCAATAAACCTTTCTCTGCTCCAAACTCGGTTTGTTTGGCCTCACTCTGCATCAGGAACAGGAACTTGCACTAACAGAGAGAACGGCAGTGGCAGCCACCAGCTCCTTGCACTCCCAATCTAGAGCTCACACTGGGCATTCTGGGCGGTGCCACAAATTCATGCAACAGCTAAGTGCTGAGTCTCCGCAGACCGGCCCCAGGAGAGGACGGGATCTGGCTGCATGGAGACAGCCTGGAGGGCCTGGGATGTGGTCCCAGCCAAATCTTGGAGCCCACTGTCAGTGCGCACAATGGGGGCGGATCCCACCAAGCAGGACTTTGTTGGCAAGTGCATCAGGTGGCACCCCAGAAATGTACAGCAGCTGGTCGCTGAGTCTCGGGCGGACAGGCTCTGGGCAGGAGGACACAAGGGTTCGTTTCCTGTGTTGATTAAAAAATAATGCACAACCTAAAAGTTGAGAGTTATGTTTTATTCGGAGGACACACTGAGGACGTCAAGCCCAGGAGGCAGCATTTCAAGTAAGCCTGAGAAAACTGCTCCGAGGAGGCAAAGGGGGAGCAGGATATATAGGAGTTTGGCAACAAAGGGCAGGTAGTAGGAACAAAAGATTATCGTTAGTAAAAGAAAACTAGATATCTCAAGTTAAGGAATTTAGTACTTTTCTATGGATGGGAAGATGCAAGAGTCTGGGCTCACTGAAATCATTCCTTTGATGTGCACCTCAGCTATCTGGGGCCAGTATCCTGTGCTTTCATGTCCTGAGTTTCCTCAGGGCTCATGGTAGGGCGTGGCTGCAGTCTGATGGCAGGTATTCTTTCCTTCCTGAGTTCCCACCTGCAATCGCTGATGACTGTGACATCCTTTGTTTACTGATATGGAGAAATATTCCATTTCTCACCTGACAGGAGAACTCTGGCTCCGACCACACCACGCCACAGCTTGGAGCTGGATCTGGGGCGCACAGGTCCTGGGAGAGGGCCTCAGAGGCAGCCCAGGTCCCATGGTCAAAATGTTAGGGAGCAGGAGTGAGATTTCAACTTGGATCTGTCACCAAAGCCCATACAGCTTTTTTTTTCAAATTTCAGCTTTATAAAGGTATAAGTGACAAATAGAGGGCTCAAATAAATAAAACCTGATGAAAGGGGAGAAATTGCAACAGATACCACAGAAAAACAAAGAATCATAAGAGACTGCTATGAACAATAATACACCAACAAATTGAACAACCTGGAAAAATATGGATAAATTCCTAAAAATAGACAATCTTTCATGACTGAATCAAGAAGAAATAGAAAATCTGAAAAGACTGATTACTAATCATGAAATTGAATCAGTAATAAAACAAACATGTAATATACAAATGTCCAAGAACAGATGGCTTCACATGTAAATTCTACCAAAATTCAACATTGACTTCTGATAAAAATTCCCAACAAAGTAGGTATAGAGGGAACACAGTTTAACATTATACAGACCATATATGACAAACCTTCAGCATCATATTCAATGTTGAAAAGCTGAAAGCTTTTTCTCCAAGAACAGGAATAAGACAATGATGTTCACTCTCACCACTTTTAGTCAACATAGTATTGGAAGTCCTAGCCATAGCAATTAGGCAAGAAAAGAAATAAAAGGCATTCAAATTGGAAAAGGAGAAGTGAAAGTGTCTCTCTTCACAGAAGTTATGATACTATACATAGAAAACCCTAAAGACACCACAAAAAAACTATTAGAACTAACAAATGAATTCAGCAGGGCTTCCCTGGTGGCACAGTGGTTGAGAATCTGCCTGCCAATGCAGGGGACACGGGTTCGAGCCCTGGTCTGGGAAGATCCCACATGCCGCGGAGCAACTGGGCCTGTGGGCCACAACTACTGAGCCTGCAGGTCTGGAGCCTGTGCTCTGCAACAAGAGAGGCCACGACAGTGAGAGGCCTGCGCACAGTGATGAAGAGTGGCCCCCGCTCGCCGCAACTAGAGAAAGCCCTCGCACAGAAACGAAGACCCAACACAGCCAAAAAATAAATAAATAAATAAATTTACAAATGAATTCAGCAAAGTTGCAGGTACAAAATTAATATACAGAAATCTGTTGCATATCTGTACACTAATAACAATCTATCAGAAAGAGAAATTAAGAAAACAATCCTATTTCCAACTGTATTAAAAAGAATACCTAGGAACAAAATTAGCCAAGGAGGCTAAAGACCTGTATACTGAAAACTATAAGACATTGATGAAAGAAACTGAAGAAGACATAAATGAATGAAAAGACATTTTGTGCTTATGGATTGGGAGAATTAATATTGTTAAAATGTAAATACTACCCAAAGCAGTCTACACATTCAATACAATCTGTATCAATATTCCAATGGTATATTTCATAGAACTAGAACAAATAATTCTAAAATTTGTATGAAACACAAAAGATCCCAAATAGCCAAAACTATCTTAAGGAAGAAGAACAAAGCTGAAGGTATCATGCTCCTGGATTTCAAATTATACTACAAAGCTGTAGTAATGAAAACATTATGGTACAGGCACGAAAACAGACACACAGATCAATGGAACAGAATTGAGATCCTAGAAGTAAATCCATGCACATATAAACAATTAATTTACAGCAAAGGGGCCAAGAACATAATGATGGAGAGAAGACAGTCTCTTCAACAAATAATGATGGGAAAACTAGAGAGACATATGCAAAATATTGAAACTAGATCATTATTTTATACCATACACAAGAACAAACTCAAAATGGATTAAAGCCTTAAATGTAATGCCTGAAAACATAAAATTTCTAGGAAAAAACATTGGTAACCTCACTGACATCAGCCTTAGTGATGTTTTTGTGGACCTGACTTTAAAAGCAGGGGAAACAAAAAGCAAAAATCAACAAATGGGCCTTCATCAACTACAAAGTTTCTGAACAGCAAAGGAAACCATCATCAAAATGAAAGGCAACTTAGTAAATGAAAAAAGATATTTGCAAATTATATATCTGATAAGGAGTTAACATCCAAAATATATAAAGAACTCATACAACTTAAAACAACCAAATTTAAAAATGGGCAGAGGATTTTTAAAAATATTCTATTTATTTATTTATTTGGTTGTAGCTCACAGGCGCCTTAGTTGTGGCTCACCAGCTCCTTAGTTGTGGTATGAGAGCTCTTAGTTGTGGCATGCATGTGGGATCTATTTCCCTCACCAGGGATTGAACCTGGGCCCCCTGCATTGGGAGCACAGAGTCTTAACCACTATGCCACGAGGAAAGTCCCGGGTAGAGGATTTGAATATCATTTTTCCAAAGAAGACATACAGATGGTCACCAGCACATGAAAAGATGCTCAATCATCAAGGAAATGGAAATCAAAACCACAATGAGATACCACCTCACACCTGTTAGAATGGCTATTATCAAAAAGACAAGAAATAAGTTTTGGAGAGGATGTGGAGAAAAGGGAACTCTGATACACTGTTGATGGGAATGTAAATTGTTGTGGCCACTATGGAAAACAGCATGGAAATTCCTCAAGAAATTAATAAGTGAACTACCATATAATTCAGCTATTCCACTTCTGTTTTTATCCAGAGAATAAAAAAAAGTTGAAAGATATTTCACTCCTATGTTCATTGTAGCATTATTTTTCAATAGCCAAGATATGGAAACAAAGTGTCCATCAATGGATGAATGAATAAAGAAGATGTGGTTTATATGTATACAATGGAATACTATTCAGCCATAAAAAAGAATGGAATCTTGCCATTTGTGACAACATGGTTGGACCTCGAGGGTATTCTACTAAGTGAAATAAGCCAGAAGGAAAAAGACAAATACCATATGATTTCACTCATATGTCAAATCCAAAAACAAAACAAACAAAACAAAACTCATAAGATACAGAGAACAGATCAGTGGTTACCAGAGGGAAGGGGGCTAGGGGTAGGTGAAAAAGGTTAAGGGGGTCAACTGTATGGTGATGAATGGTAACTAGACCTTTGGGAGAATCACTATGTAGTATATAGAGATGTTGAATTATAACCTGAAACTTATATAATAAAAAAAAAAGAAAGAAAATGAAACTCAGAAAAAATTAAACTGTGAGAGAAAAGAGACTGTTAACTTAGAGAACAAGTGGTAAGAAATGATGGGTCTTGGGAAACACTTTGAAGAGAGAGCCAACAGGACTTGCTAATGGATTGAATGTGTGGTGCGGTGGGGGGGTAAGGAAAGAAAAAAGAGAAATCTATGACGGCCCTTAGTTTTTAGCCCGAGCAATTGGGTGAATGGTGCAGTGATTGGGTGACATGGGACAGAATGTGAGAAAAGTGAGGTGAGGCTAGAGTGGGGAGACAGGTGTGTGGAGGGTATGGTGTTGGAGTGAGTTGGGATAGGAAATCAGTTGTTTGTTTTGGGGCATGTTAAGTTTGAAAAACCCATCAAATGCAGATTTTTAAAAGGCAGTGGAGAGTTTAGGGAGGAAAGTAGAGATTTGCCAGTCATCAGCGTATGGAGGGTATTTAGAACTATGACATGTGATCAGTAGAGGAGTTAAGTAATAGGGTAAGAAGACCAAGGACTGAGAAAGTCATATCACTCCATAGCCTCAGATTTTTGGTACTGAACTGAAAAGAAAAAATAAAAACCTGAAACTCAAGCCACTAGGTGTTATTATTATTTATTGCTGGTGGTGCTGTTGTTATTGTTGTTTCATACAGCTCTTGTGCACCTGCTTGCATAGTGGCATGCCCAATAAGCACAGTGTTTTCAGTATGGCTTTCACACTGTGGCCTCTGCTGCTTGCTAAGAATCCTCCTGAATGAATACAGTCAGATTTGTGTCTACTGATTGTCTTCTAAGAATCAGCCAAATGGCGGCATCGGAATAATGGAAGTAGCAAAAATAGGTCCCCCAACCCAATACCCCATAAAGCCAATTGGTGGTACTGAATGGTAGGAGATGGGACAGAAGACAGAATGGTAAACTACTGACGCATATTGAGAAACAAAAGATAACCTTATAATTAAATATATATATTATGATTCAAATTATGCCCCACTATACCTGTGATACTAAACTTGTGGCTAGCTCATCAGTTTTGAACTACTGGGTACCTCGGTTGACCTGAGCAGAAAGTCCTCATCACAATGTCTTTGGAGCTGCATTCCAGACTTCTGCTGGGGGGAGGAACTTTTCTGGGGCAAGAAGGAGAGTATGGAGCTGTTACAGGAATCTCACTTTCTTATACTGCATGTGAGCACACACTCTCAGGAAACATCTAAGACACGGAAAGGAGGCTGTGTCCTCTTTCTAACCTTGCATTGTCAACATTCTGGCACATGTTTAAGTCTTTGAAATGATAAGTGCTGTTTTTTTTTGCTTGAGTATATTGATGTCTTATAAATGTACTAATGCCCTCTTACTCCTTCTCCACCCACCTCTGGATGGTGCCAAGAGTTCCAGTGTTGCCTTGTTCCTCTTCTCACATGACTAAGCTTTTCACCTCTCACCTGATGCCCATTTGGACTTTAATGATCAAAAACTATCTCAGCTCACGGCCTCAAGAAGAAGATGTTCTGTTCTCCTAACCCCACAGGCTGCACCCAAGGCTTATGTTCCCAGGCTTATCAGGATTATATTCTGATGAACTACTGGGTCCACAACCCTCCTCCTACCCTGTCTGGAGCTACATGAAGCTCTCAAGGAGACCCCTTGCATTATTGCCCCTCTTTGAGAGCAGGATCCAGTCTTTGCCTGGCGCTGTGAGTCATGATCAGGGGATGCACTTCTCTCAGGGCCTCATCTCCTTGACTTTGGTTATGCAACACCTCCTTCTTCAGTTTCATCATTTTCTTCCTCTGAGGCTTCTCCCAGGTTGAAGTGCTTAAAATAATCTCTCTCTCCTTTCTTCATTCCTCCAAGCAGCTTCAGCATCCCAACTCTGTAATGACAGACTTCCTGTGCTCCAAGGATCAGAAGCAAAGCTTGCTTCTCTAACCAATGCTTGTTAAGACTCTATTTCAATGGATTTAATTCAACAAATGCTTACATACTGAGAAAAGAATAAGCTCCAGGTGGGCAACATGAAAGTCATAACAAGAGCAGCAATAGTGGGAATGGAGAAGGAAATGACAGTCCTGATCTTATGAAGACAGCACAGACTGGACTCTGTCAGTGGTTTAATGTGAAATGAGAGAGGAAGAGGAGTCAAAGATAAGGCTGACTATTTTCATATCATGGGCCTCAGCTGTGCTGTGGGAACACACAGGAGGAACAGGGAGGCAGAGGAGGAGTCCTGGAAGAAAGACCTGTGGTTGAGGCACTTTCCTAGCATGTGCAAGAGGGAATGGGGCTTCTGCAGGGAGATGAGGAAGGTTCTCCATTGTGGAAGCTTAGGGTGCATGCTGAGTGGGGCTGTCTGCATAGCAAACAACTGGGAGAGAGCATCACCTCACCCTGGGAGATTTCCAGGACCCTCCAGCCTTCCTCACAATGACCCAGAGACTCAACTCTCTTTCTTTCCTTCCCACACTACCACTATCCACTTCATGTTTCAGATTTTCTCCATCTATGCGTGGCCATGCAATAGGCCACTAGGCTACATGACCCTACATACACTTTTCAGTTTTGGGATTTTACTGCTGATCATTTCAAACACAAGAACATTACAAGAGTTTTAAAAATTTTACCAAGTTAGGGACTTCCCTGGTGGTCCAGTGATAAAGAATCTGCCTTCCAATGCAGGGGATGCGGGTTTGATCCCTGGTCAGGGAACTAATATCCCACATGCTGCAGGGCAACTAAGTCCACATGCCACAACTACTGAGCTCGCAAGCCTCAAGTAGAGAGCCTGCATGCCGCAAACTACAGAGCCCACATGCTCTGGAACCCGTGCGCCACAATTAGAGAAGAGAAAACCCGCATGCCACAACTAGAGAGAAGCCCACGCGCAGAAAGACCCCCCCCATGCCTCAATGAAGATCCCATGTGCCACAACTAAGACCTGATGCAGCCAAAAATAAATAATACATAAATAAAATAAATATATATATACAAAAATCTTACCAAGTTATTATAATCTCTGGTCTATGAAAACCAGCTACCTTCTTTCCATGGGTGATCATTACAGCGTCATGCTCAGTGTTGGATGAAACTCTGTTTAAATCTGGATTCTCCACTTGCCGGTTGTGTGACCCTGTGTGTGTCCTTTAACCTCCCTATCCTCAGGGGTTTTTTACCTAGAAAAAAAAAATGGTATCTATCAAGAATAATTGTGAGGACTAAATTAGAACTTATGAGCTATTTAATTATTTTAAAATATATATTTTGAGGAGCCCTGGAGGTGTCATCAGTGGAAATGACAGACAAGGGAGCTCGAAAGGACTGTCCCTCCACAGAAACACTGACCAAAAGAGCAAAATTCATTGAAATCCACTTTGTCTAAGGTTTACAGCAACCAAGAAATGATGAATCAGAATAAGGCAGCTTAAACATGGTAGGAAAGTTCTATGGCATTTTAAAAATAACAGATTTCTCCCAGCTTGCTTCCCACATACACACACACACACACACACACACACACACACACACACACACACAGAGTGAGAGAGAGAGAGACAGAGAGACAGAGACAGAGAAAGAGAGAGAGAGAGAGGAAATAAGAAGGGGGAATGTGCTTCAGTAAACTGGTCAGGGATAGTCTCACTGTAAGTAGTAAACTCAGCAAAACAGAAGGTTATATGCTACCATGGGACTGCTGGTCTCTGAGCATGACTTTCATGACTGGTGAATTTACCTTGGAAAGTAGAAGAGGAATCCCTTATTTCTCCTTAGCTGAGGTCACCCTTAGAAAAAATTCTCACATTCACAGAAAGATAGGCAAGATGAAAAGGCAGAGGGCTAGGTACCAGATGAAGGAACAAGATAAAACCCCAGAAAAACAACTAAATGAAGTGAAGATAGGCAACCTTTCAGAAAAAGAATTCAGAAAAATGTTAGTGAAGATGATCCAGGACCTCAGAAAAAGAATGGAGGCAAAGATCGAGAAGATGCAAGAAATGTTTAACAGAGACTTAGAAGAAGTAAAGAACAAACAGAGATGAACAATACAATAACGGAATGGAAAAATACACTATAAGGAATCAATAGCAGAATAACTGAGGCAGAAGAACGGATAAGTGACCTGGAAGACAGAATGGTGGAATTCACTGCTGCGGAACAGAATAAAGAAAAAAGAATGAAAAGAAATGAAGACAGCCTAAGAGACCTCTGGGACAACATTAAATGCAACAACATTCGCATTATAGGGGTCCCAGAAGGAGAAGAGAGAGAGAAAGGACCCAAGAAAATATTTGAAGAGACTATAGTCGCAAACTTCCCTATCACAGGAAAGGAAATAGCCACCCAAGTCCAGGAAGTGCAGAGAGTCCCATACAGGATAAACCCAAGGAGAAACACGCCAAGACACATAGTAATCAAATTGACAAAAATTAAAGACAAAGAAAAATTATTGAAAGCAGCAAGGGAAAAATGACAAATAACATACAAGGGAACTTCCATAAGGTTAACAGCTGATTTCTCGGCAGAAACTCTACAAGTCAGAAGGGACTGGCATGATATATTTAAAGTGATGAAAGGGAAAAACATAAAACCAAGATTACTCTGCCCAGCAAGGATCCCATTCACATTTGACGGAGAAATCAAAAGCTTTACAGACAAGCAAAAGCTAAGAGAATTCAGCACCACCATACCAGCTCTACAATGAATGCTAAAGGAACTTCTCTAATTGCAAAACACAAGAGAAGAAAAGGAACTACGAAAACAAACCCAAAACAATTAAGAAAATGGTCACAGGAACATACATATCAACAATTACCTTAAACGTGAATGGATTAAATGCTCCAACCAAAAGACACAGGCTTGCTGAATGGATACAAAAACAAGATCCATATATATGCTGTCTACAAGAGACCCACTTCAGACCTAGGGACACACACAGACTGGAAGTGAGGGGATGGAAAAAGATATTCCATACTCATAGCAGATAAAATACTCATAGCAGGTAAAATAGATGTTAGAATAAAGAACGTTACAAGAAACAAGGAGCGACACTACAAAACAATCAAGGGATCAATCCAAGAAGAAGATATAATAATTATAAATATATATGCACCCAACATAGGTGCACCTCAATACATAAGGCAACTGCTAACAGCTATAAAAGAAGAAATTGATAGTAACACAATAATAGTGGGGCACTTTAACACCTCACTTACACCAATGGACACATCATCCAAACAGAAAATTAATAAAGAAACGCAAGCTTTAAATGACACAACAGACCAGATAGGTTTGACTGATATGGATAAGACATTCCATTCAAAAACAGCAGATTACACTTTCTTCTCAAGTGCACACAGAACATTCTCCAGGACAGATCACATCTTGGGTCACAAATCAAGCCTCAGTAAATTTAAGAAAATTGAAATCATATCAAGCATCTTTTCTGACCACAATGCTATGAGATTGGAAATGAATTACCGGGAAAAAAATGTAAAAAACACAAACACATGGAGGCTAAACAATACGTTACTAAATAACCAAGAGATCACTGAAGAAATCACAGAGGACATCAAAAAATACCTAGGGACAAATGACAATGAGAACACGACAATCCAAAACCTATGGGTTGCAGCAAAAGCAGTTCTAAGAGGGAAGTTTATAGCAATACAAGCCTACCTCAAGAAACAAGAAAAATCTCAAATAAACAATCTAACCTTACACCTAAAGGAACTAGAGAAAGAAGAGCAAACAAAACCCAAAGTTAGCAGAAGGAAAGAAATCATAAAGAGCAGAGCAGAAATAAATGAAATAGAAACGAAGAAACAATAACAAAGATCAATAAAACTAAAAGCTGGTTCTTTGAGAAGATAAACAAAATTGATAAACCATTAGGGAGACTCATCAAGAAAAAGAGGGAGAGGACTCAAATCAATAAACTTAGAAATGAAAAAGGAGAAGTTACAACGGACACCACAGAAATACAAAGCATCCTAAGAGACTACTACAAGCAACTCTATGCCAATCAAATGGACAACCTGGAAGAAATGGGCAAATTCTTAGAAAGGTATAACCTTCCAAAACTGAACCAGGAAGAAATAGAAAATATGAACAGGCCAATCTCAAGTAATGAAATTGAAACTGTGATTAAAAATCTTCCAACAAACAAAAGTCCAGGACAAGATGGCTTCACAGGTGGATTCTATCAAACATTTAGAGAAGAGCTAACACCCATCCTTTTCAAACTCTTCCAAAAAATTGCAGAGGAAGGAACACTCCCAAACTCATTCTATGAGGCCACCATCACCCTGACACCAATACCAGACAAAGATACTACAAAAAAAGAAAATTACAGACCAATATCACTGATGAATGTAGATGCAAAAATCCTCAACAAAATACTAGCAAACAGAATCCAACAACACATTAAAAGGATCATACACCATGATCAAGTGGGATTTATCCCAGGGATGCAAGGATTCTTCAATATATGTAAATCAATCAATGTGATACACCATATTAACAAATTGAAGAATAAAAACCATATGATCATCTCAATAGATGCAGAAAAAGCTTTTGAGAAAATTCAACACCATTTTATGATAAAAACTCTCCAGAGAGTGGGCATGGAGGGAACCTACTTCAACATAATAAAGGCCATATACGACAAAGGCACAGCAAACATCATTCTCAATGGTGAAAAACTGAAAGCATTTCCTCTAAGATCAGTAACAAGAGAAGGATGTCCACTTTCACCACTATTATTCAGCATAGTTGTGGAAGTCCTAGCCATGGCAATCAGAGAAGAAAACGAAATAAAAAGAATACAAACTGGAAAAGAAGAAGTAACACTGTCACTGTTTGCAGATGACATGATACTATAAATAGAGAATCCTAAAAATGCCACCAGAAAACTACTAGAGCTAATCAATGAATTTGGTAAAGTTGCAGGATACAAAATTAATACACAGTAATCTCTTGCATTGCTATACACTAATGATGAAAAGTCTGAAAGAGAAATTAAGGAAACACTCCCATTTACCACTGCAACAAAAAGAATAAAATAACCTAGGATTAAACCTACCTAGGGAGAAAAAAGACCTGTATGCAGAAAACTATGACACTGCTGAAAGAAATTAAAGATGATACCAACAGATGGAGAGATATACCATGTTCTTGGATTGGAAGACTCAACATTGTGAAAATGACTATACTAACCAAAGCAATCTACAGATTCAATGCAATCCCTATCAAAGTACCAATGGCATTTTTTACAGAACTAGAACAAAAAATCTTAAAATTTGTACGGAGACACAAAAGACCCCAAGTAGCCAAAGCAGTCTTGAGGGAAAAAATCAGAGCTGGAGGAATCAGACTCCCTGACTTCAGACTATACTACAAAGCTACAGTAATCAAGGCAATATGGTACTGGTACAAAAACAGAAATATAGATCAATGGAACAGGATAGAAAGCCCAGGGATAAACCCATGCACCTATGGTCAACTAATCTATGATAACAGAGGCAAGGACATACAATGGAGAAAAGACAATCTCTTCAATAAGTGGTGCTGGGAAAATTGGACAGCTACATGTAAAGGAATGAAATTAAAACACTCCCTAACACCATACACAAAAATAAACTCAAAATGGTTAGAGACCTAAAGGTAAGACCGGACACGATAAAACTCTTAGAGGAAAACATAGGAAGAACACTCTTTGACATAAGTCACAGCAAGATCTTTTTTGATCCACCTCCTAGAGTAATGGAAATAAAAACAAAACTAAACAAATGGGACCTAATGAAACTTAAAAGCTTTTGCAAAGCAAAGGAAACAAGCTGAAAAGACAACCCACGGAATGGGAGAAAATATTTGCACACGAATCAATGGACAAAGGATTCATCTGCAAAATATATAAACAGCTCAATATTAGAAAAACAAACAACCCAATCAAAAAATGGGCAGAAGACCTAAATAGACATTTCTCCAAAGAAGATATACAGATGGCCAAGAAGCCCATGAAAAGCTGCTCAACATCACTAATTATTAGAGAAATGCAAATCAAAATTACAATGAGGTATCACCTCACACCAGTTAGAATGGGCATCATCAGAAAATCTACAAACAATAAATGCTGGAGAGGGTGTGGAGAAAAGGGAACCCTCTTGCACTGGTGGTGGGAATGTAAATGGATACAGCCACTCTGGAGAACAGTATGGAAGTTCCTTCAAAAACTTAAAATAGAATTACCATACGACCCAGCAATCCCACTACTGGGCATATACACAGAGAAAACCATAATTCAAAAAGACACATGCACTCCAGTGTTCATTGCAGCACTATTTACCATAGCCAGGTCATGGAAGCAACCTAAATGCCCATTGACAGACGAATGGATAAAGAAGAAGTGGTACATATATACAATGGAATATTACTCAGCCATAAAAAGGAACGAAATTGGGTCATTTGTAGAGACGTGGATGGATCTAGAGACTGTCATACAGAGTGAAGTAAGTCAGAAAGAGAAAAACAAATATCGTATATTAACGCATATATGTGGAAACTAGAAAAATGGTCCAGATAAACCGGTTTGCAGGGCAGAAATTGAGACACAGATGTAGAGAACAAACGTATGGACACCAAGTGGGGAAAGCAGCAGGGGTGGTGGTGGTGTGATGAATTGGGAGATTGGGACTGACATATATACACTAATATGTACAAAATGGATAACTAATAAGAACCTGCTGTATAAAAAAAAAAATAAAATTCAAAAAGTCAATAAATAAATAAATAGAGCTCTCCTGGTGATAGTAGAGTCGTTGAAACAGCACACTGAAAATACAGAACATTTTATTTGAACTGTAAGCTATACAGGAACAATGGGTAGATTATTCTTCATTGTTGACTGCCTCCCTAGTTACTTTAACATCCACGTTACCTTCTCCAGCCCCCAGCACTCTAGGAATGAACTATCTAGGGAACTGTGGATGTATTGAACAATTCTGAGACTCCCAGCCAATCCTCGGGGATGCTGGGTCTCATGGTAGAAAAGAACACGCACAGAAGATCTCCTCAGAGACACTTCTTTCATGTTCTTTCTTGGATCTGCACATATTGTCTGAAATTTCCATTTTCACATCCCTCAAGAGGGTAGAACTTCTCTGGTTTCATGTAGTCTCAGTCACCCAGAACTGAGCTGCTCCCTTGCTTGAGGAAAAAGAGACAAGATTTTCTGATCTGACTGTTCCTTCAAACCCTGATCTAGAAGAAATTGTTCTTTTCCTGCCAGATCACTGGTATAAATCCTATGGGTACTGGGAAAACCCCAGGAGCTTAAGGTCATTGAGCTGCCTTGGAACAGTAACTGTGGTTCTTCATCTTGTTGACCTTCCTCATCACATGTGGCATCTGCCTAAGGTGAGATCTCTTTCCTCAAATCAAATCTTGGCACTCACCACCAGCTCCATTAACCTATCCAAAAATGTCACTGTGTGAAAATACCTCTATGACCAATGAATTTCAGGATATTTTTACTGTATTCACCATGGAGAGTAGATCTATGTCTTTTGAAAATAATGGTAACCGATTGGAAAGTGGATTTCCATTCAAGAAACATCAATTTATTGTTTTGCTTGGTAACGTTGGAGGTGCAAACCAAAAATCCTAGTGCATAATCTAAACATCTTCTAATCATATACATAAAGATGTAATTGAGTACTCACCTAGTCACTCGCAGAGCTGAGGAAAATCCAGGGCTACTACTCTTCTGGACTAACTGGACCTCCAGAACCCTGTGATGGAGAGAAGGGTAGCATGAGTAAAGGGGTCATACAGACTCCACATGAGGTTTGGGGCAACAGGCAAAAGGAATTCATTCCTGAACACTTTTAAGTCATGGGTCTGTAATTTATGACATAAGAATAATTATTTTGGGGTGCCCTAAGAGGATAGGAAAAAAGGATTAGGAGCACTGAGAAAAGGTATCGAATGTGGCCCAGTAAGAAAATCAGGTATTATGGGATACTAAGACTGGGAGTGTGAATTTGAGGAGATTTTAGGAGAAAAGTAAGTCAATAAAATAGGGTTCAAATATAAGCAAGTAATTCAGATGGATCAGTAAAGCTGAGAGGGGGAAATTTCTGCTTTAGGGGAAGTGGTAAAATAATATCATCGGAGTGTAATTAAGTGAGGAGACAGTTTCTTGTGGGGCAGAGGAAGAAAACCTTCCCTTCTTTCGTGTGTGCCACCATTAGTCAAAGAATTAACTACGGAATTCCTAGAAGGCAAGGAGGGGAGATCTCAAAAAGTCGAAGAAAGAAATGTAAAAGTGTAAGAGAAGATGCTAAATTTCAGGGCATTGAGAGGATGGAAAGGGACAGATCATCTAGTGAATAAGCAGAACACAAAAACAAGTGATGTAGAGTGAGTGTGTGTGTGTGTGTGTGTGTGTGTGTGTGTTTGTGTGTTAGAGAGTAATACATGATTACTTCATGGTATTATTTCAAAGCTTCACCAGAGTCCTAGGTGCCACAGGTAAGCAGTTAACTAGTTATATCCCCTTCCTCCTTCCTCCCTGTATGGAAATGTCCATTTGCTCTTTGGGCGTGTAGTAACAACCCCCAGTATATTCTGGAGAGCATCTCTTCCATACGTCACTCTTGCTGTCCCTGCCTCTTCAGCCAACATCTGTCTTAGACTACTACCCCACTTTTCTGTAGACCTAGAGTGTGCTCTATTGCAGTCTGCTTCCTTCAGGTTGCTGTTTCTTTCCCCTGTATTTCTTTGCCCTAAGCATGGGCACAGACCCTTCCTTCAACTCCTTGCAATGACAGCAGAGACTAAGCTGCAACTCCCATCACAATTTTTGGAAGGTATAGGAATAACTGAAGGAAACTAACAGAAAACTTAGAATGAGATACTAAATATGGCTGTTCTTAGAATCCACAGGCTCAATCCCCTCTACAGGAATTTTACATTCAATCACCACCCTAATTGATTACCTAGTCACTCTCAGAGTTGAGCTAACACCCCCGCCCCCCCGCAATTCCTGGCTCGACATCAAGTGGGAAGGACCAGCTTACCTCCCTCCAGGTGAAGTAATCTCAAACCTCTCTCTTAGTAAAAGTCTAATTCTCAACCACCGGGAACTCCAAGTACGGGAAGCAGTTTCCTCCTCAGCTCTCATTTTCTACCCCAGGGTTTAATTTGTTCCAGGATGATTGACAGCAGGAAACTACTCCCTTCATGAGTATCCTCTGTCAATGCGTCTGAATCTAACCTCTCCACCTCTCTTCTCCATTCCCTATAGTACTGAGTTTTAAAGGCTCTGTGCTTAAGCCCTCTTTTGGACTTCCTGCATTCCAATTATTTACACTCATATATTCTCTCAGCTTGAATGAGCATCTCAGTGTAAATGGCTCTGAATCCAACCCACCTAGCCTGGATTTATCCTTGTATTCTCCCACAGCGTGGTATAATGAAAAGACCACAGAAATCCTGAATCAAAAATCCTGAATGCTAGGACTGAAATAAATTGGGTCCAGGACTTACCCAGGCAGTCCCTCTTCCCCACAATTTGCCAAAAAGAAAAAATTTTAGAGTCCCTGGTTTCCCTAGGAGCAGGAAATGCCTTTGAAGGACTTCCGCAATGTCCCCACCCCTAGCCCTTCCTGGGGAAGCCCAACCTGGTAGATATATAAATGGGCACCTTGCAGCTTCCTGTTCTAACCTGCTGTTTTCTCCCTCCAAGATGGACAACTCCCTCCTGCTAGGGCTCCCCACCCTCCTCTGCTGCTTTAGAGGTGAGTCCCTATGGTTGACAGTTGGAGAGACGTGTCCAGGATCCTGGAATGGGTCGGGGTTCACATGACAGAAGTTCTCTTATGAGAGCCATATGGTAACAGAAGCTGTCATTCTGATGCCATGACTTTTGTCCACAGCACATCATGTCCCTGGGACATTCACCAAAGTCTTAGTCTGCCCTTGCAGAAGGAAACAGGTAGATTATAAAGGAATTGCAAAGATTTTCACAGAAGCTGTGAGGTGAGGTTTTTAAAATGAGGTCTTCAGAGAGTGTGTCTTTTTTTTTTTTTTTTTTCCCAACAGTACTGTACGGGTCATTTGCAGACAAAGAACATGGAAGTGAGTAGAAATGGATCAGTGGTGTGGGATGGGGAATTTGGGGGGAGGGAGGAGATGAAAGGGGCAGGCTGAGCAGTGAGGGTTGAAAGGAATCCAGAGATAGACCTTGAATTTCAACACTCAACAACTTCTTCCAGCAGCACCGGGCTGGGATGGGAGCTGATTTTAAGTTTGATGAAAAAACATGAGCAGCAGTTGACAAGGCTAAGGATGAGTGTATTAAAAAGCAAGAAAAAGGGAAAGGGGGAAGTGGAATGTTGATTTTTAAGGCACTAGCTGGCTAAATCCAAAGTGTAGCAATTTCATGGATTTCAGATGCTTTCCCCCTTGTCAGCTTCCAGGCACATGTAGGTAAGAAAGTCACATAGGTCAATTAAAAAGAAGGGAATGAGGCACACACACAAAAAATGTGCATTTATCTTTTTCCTTTGAGTCTGTGCTGTATCCTAAGAGGCGGGCAGGGGAGGCTGAGAGGCCTCTAGAGGTGAAGAGAACTGAAAAGAGGGAGAGGTGCAGATATGCCACGAGACAGCGGACTAGGCTTTGGAGGGACATAAGAGCCTAGAGTGGCTCCAGGTTAAGGGAGCAGGATGGGCCTCATGTGTTACAAGGCTTACAGTGACCCTAGGCAAGGGTAAATCTTAGAGAAAATTGCAGATATGTTTTATTTCTCTTTGCCAGCACAGTCCACGAACTATTTGTTGGTGAATACCATATTCCTGGTGAGTATGAAGAGGACCAGACCTGATTATCTCAGTTTTGATTTTGTTCCCCTTTTCCTTAACCCTCCACCTGTTTTACAGGCTAAAACTTCTGAGACCATAAACTTTAGCCCCTCTTTTGACTTAGCCTATTTTAATAGAGGTAGATTCCCATGTTTAATGAATCTCTGACAAAGCCCTCGGGGCTCCCAGCAGACTTCAAATTTGAAAGGGCAGGTGGGTCCTTTCATAGTAGTGTGAGACCCTCTCTCACTTCGACTTCCCTACTCTCTGGCCCAAATTATAGAAATTATTCAGTGTAGGATGTGCCACCTCCAGTTTCCAGGTGAGAAGTGTTCCAGAGGCAGAGGAATATGTACTGCAACAATGGAAGAGGCTTGCACAACTGGGAGGATTTTCAGAAGTAAGTTGTGGGTTTGGGGAAGGAGGAAGGGGCAGAGGAAGCAGACAGGGATACATTAGTCATAGTAAAAAGGTGGGACCTTACTTTAGCTCAGGCAGTCTCAACTCTGGGATGACTGACTATCTCTACCCCATCGCATGCCATAATGAAAAACAGATAGAGGTAGTCTCTAAGGGGTGGGGGTCTGTAGCTATGGAATCAATATTTTGAGAAGCCTGAAGAAAACAGAGGAGACTTACCTGAGGGGAAAGGAGAGGCACAATACGGCCAGTGGAGAACAGCTGGATGTTGGAGTGAGGAGGGCAGTTCTTTGTCTTTGTCCCTGCCTGGACCTCCTTGTGGGTGGTTTTAAACTGTGAAAATAGAGGGGCCAGTGTTAGCAATAAATATTGACTAAATGGCTCTTCATGGGTAAGACTAAACATCATGATTTCTCAGTTTTCCTAGCCTTTGTGCTGAGCGATTCCTTAGTGTTTCTAACCCTTACTTAAACCAGGGTTACCATTCCCTGTGGAATGTGCCCAAGTGGAAACATCCAACTTGGGCAATCCTTGAATTGCTGCTGTCATTACATCCCCACATCCAGGAATTTTTTTTTAACTACTCTGCTATTGCTTTTCTTTTGGGAAACCCCCAAATTCCAACATCTTCTGATTCTTCACATTTGAATAACCGAGCCTTGAACTACACAAGGTTGTTTTTGTATGCTGGTGCAGGCTGGAAAGAAGGTGTTTTTTTGTTTGTTTGCTTTTCCAGAAACCTCTTTGCTGACCTGTTTCTCCTCCTTCTGCAGATAATGGTACACCCTGGTTAACCTTTAGGGGCTGCCTAAAGAACTGTGCTAATGTGAACAATATAATGGAGGGTCTATCTGGTAAACTTCAGGTGCTGCAGAAGACGTGACTTGTGCAACGAAGACCTCTAGAAATGACTGGTCCTTTTCTGGCTCCAGTCTCTGGGTGGGTGACATTGTTGGTGCCACCTCTTCACAATGATTTTCTAAAAACACACATTTCAGATTGCAAACATATGGCTCTGCCTTCTGCATATGTAAGAAAAAGCCCTCTCTTTTTCTATCAATAGATTCTCTGCCTTGGCCCCTGGCAGGGTGAGGGGTAGGGAACACCTTGAATACAAGATCAACACATCCTGCAGGTTATTACAGAACCTAGTGTTTTCACTGAATACCCAAGTTGCTTCAGAAAAGGAAGAAGATAGGTCAGTTCTTTTCCCTGCTCCTTCCCTTCCTTCTGTGACAGAATATTTTCATTTTTTTCTCTTGGTATTGTTCTTCTTATCTCACTCCAATTAAAGCGTATAACTCTGACCTCATGGGGAGGGAGGGGGCAACATGAAAAGAGATGACTTAAGTCTTCATAAATTTTGTTCATGAATACTATTCTCCGAGAGAGGAGCAGGGCAGAATATAGAAAGAAATTTGTACTGGAGCCATGAAGAGAAAAAGATTTTCTGCCTTGTAGAATGAGACTCTCTATGGAGTTGGGGGTTGGAGAAGAAAAGGAGAAGGTATGCCTGGAATTCTAGAGATAGTATTTGCACTCTGCTTCCCTGGCAAACTCATAGGAAGGCATCAACCCCTAGACAGGGAAGAGCTGTAGTATGCTTCCAAGGAGATGAGACCAGAAGTAGTCACATAAATATTCCCATGCCTGCAGCATGGCATGGAGGAAGCTGAGATCTGTGGGGTCTGAAGAAGCCATGTGGGTCTGTCCACTAGACATCTCAGCAGCAACCTCTGTGGAGAGCTGTCCCCATGACCAGATGCCTTTCCTCACCCTCCACCTCCTCCTCACACACGCTCAGGTCTTCCGCTTGTACAGTTCTAGCACATACATCCTGCAGGTTGTTACAGAACCTAGTGCTTTCACTGAATACCCAAGTTGCTTCAGAAAAGAAAGAGGATAGGTCAATTCTTTTCCCTGCTCCTTCCCTTCCTTTCCTCTTTTTCCCTTCCTGGGAAAAAATAGGGGTTGGAAAATGTATGCTCATAAGGATTGATTACTGATTCCTAACAAACTGGTAGGATGAGGCCTGAAAAGGGTGATTAATTAATATTATAAAAATATCATAAAGAAAGTTACATTTCTTCCATACCCATATTGTGTTTTCTTCTTTCTCTCGTCTCCAAACCCTTCTTTAATTTCGCCAACAAATATTTATTTTAAAAGTCCTGTATTTAAGGCACTGCTGGACCTTAGGATACCGTAGCCTGACCGCTGTCCTCATGGTGTCTGAAGCAAGAATGAAAATATAAAGAGATAATTAAACATGCAAGTTGAAACAAAATAATAAAAAATAAACAGGTGGGAATATTTGGTATAAAATATAACAAATAAAAACAGCCCACAATAGATGAAATATTATACGTATTTCTTGAAAAAGATGTGCAAAGAATTAGGCACTTGGAAGACCAGAATGAGGAACTCTCCCAGAATACAGTAAGAAAGAAGAAGATGTAGAAAAGATGACCATAGAATAGAAAGGCTTACAGAGTACAGACCTAAGAAATAAGGAAAAACATAAGCTAAATATAGTAAAACATAAGTTATATATAGTAAAACATAAGTTAAAGACTATGAAAGATGACAGATCTTTAAGCACTTCCAGTAAGAAAGAGCATGAAAAGCATAAAGGGAGAAAGAATAAATGCCAAAGTCTTAACAAAGAAACTTAGAACAATGTATAAATTCAGAAGAAGTCATGTCTAAGTTTTATTTCTGGCATAGCAGATTGTTAATTAAGATAGCCGGTTTCATGGACGAGTGCAAAAATCTTTGAAGTCAAGGTTCTTAAAAGAATCTTTTGGTAAGGGAAAAAACATAATAAAAAAAATTTTTTATAACTTTCTCCCCATGGATAAAAGAATAAGAATGATACTTTGTGGATGTTCTCAATGTATTTATTTATCAGAACCTGCTTTATGACAAAGAATATTTTGAATTTTATGTAACTATAGAATATTTTCTCATTCTTATCTTTCTTGGACCCTTTAAGATTAATCTAGTATTGGTCATTTTATCTTCTCTATTACCTTTTAAATTATACATTCTTTAATAATTCTTTTAATAGTTATGCATACTTAACTCTTTACAGTCTACCTTAAGTTAGTACATTTACCACCTTATTAGCAACCCAAGAACACTGTAAGAATTAGATTCCATTTACTCACTTCTGCTTCTTGTGCTACTATTGTCACTGTGTTGTTGTTTATTGTGGTAAAACATACATAAAACAAAATTTACCATTTTAATCATTTTTAAATATACAGTTCAGTGGCATTAAGTACTTTCATGTTGCTATACAACCATCACCACCATCCATCTCCACATGGATCCTACAACCATCTTTTTCATCCTACAAAACCGAAACTCTGTATCCATCAAACAATACTCCCCATCCCTTGGCAGCACATTCTACTTTCTGTTTCTGAGTTTGACTATATTGGACACCTCATAGAAGTGCAATCATCCAGTGTTTGTCCTTTTGTGACTGACTTATCTCACTAGCATAATGTCCTCAAAGTTCACCTATGCTGTAGAATGTGCCAGAATTTCCCTCCTTTTTTTTTTTTTTTTTTTTGCGGTACACGGGCCTCTCACTGTTGTGGCCTCTCCCGTTGCAGAGGACAGGATCCGGGGCATGAACCCGTGTTCCCTGCGTCGGCAGGCGGACTCTCAACCACTGCGCCACCAGGGAAGCCCATCCCTCCTTTTTTAATGCCAGATAATATTCTATTGTAGGTATATACCACATTTTGTTTATCCATTCATCATCCATTGATGGACATTTAGGTTACTTCCACCTTTTAGCTATTGCAAATAATACTACAATGAACACAGGTGTACAAGTATCTGTTCAAGTCCCTGCTTTCAATTCTTTAGGGTATATATCCAGAAGTGAAATTGTTAGATCATATAGTAATTCTATGTTTAAATTTTTGAGGAACTGCCATACTGTTTTCCACAGTGGCTATGTAATTTCACACTCCCACCCAGAGTGTACTAGAGCTCCAATTTCTCCACATCCTTACCTACACTTGTCATTTTCTGTTTTTATGTTAGTAGCCATCCTAATGGGTGTGAAGGGTTATTTCATTGTCGTTTTTTTTTAATATAAATTTATTTATTTATTTTTATTTTTGGCTGCGTTGGGTCTTCGTTGCTGCATGCGGGCTTTTCTCTAGTTGTAGCGAGCGGGGGCTACTCCTCGTTGCGGTGCGCAGACTTCTCATTGCGGTGGCTTCTCTTGTTGCAGAGCACAGGCTCTAGGCGTGCGGGCTTCAATAGTTGTGGCACTCAGGCTCAGTAGTTGTGGCTCGCGGGCTCTAGAGCGCAGGCTCAGTGGTTGTGGTGCACGGGCTTAGTTGCTCTGCGGCATGTGGGATCTTTCCAGAGCAGGGCTCAAACCCATGTCCCCTGCATTGGCAGGCAGATTCTTAAAAACTGTGCCACTAGGGAAGCCCTCATTGTGGCTTTTATTTGTGTTTCCCTAATGATTAGTGATGTTGAGCACCTGTCCATGTGCTTATTGGCCATTTGTGTATCTTTGGAGGAATTCATGTCCTTTTGTCCACAATTTAATCAGCTGGCTGTCTTTTTTGTTGCTGTGTTACAGGAGTTTTTTTTTTAATACATTCTGAATATGATCTCTTATCAGGTATACAATTTGCCATTCCATGAGTTGCCTTTTCACTTTGTTGATTCTGTCCTTTGATGCACAGAATTTTTAATTTTTACATATTCCAATTTATCTTTTTCTTTTGCCTCATATCTTTTTAAAAATTGAGATATAGTTGATGTACAGTATTATATAAGTTACAGGTGTACAATATAGTGGTTCACAATTTTTAAAGGTTATACTCCATTTATACGTATTATAAAGTATTGGCTATATTCCCTGTGTTGTACAATATATCCTTGTAGCGTATTTTATACATAATAGTTTGTACATCTTAATCCCTTACCCTTATATTGCCCTTCCAACCTTCCCTCCTTCCACTGGTAACCACTAGATTGTCCTCTATATCTGTGAGTCTGCATCATTTTTGTTATATTTACCAGTTTGCTGTAGTTTTTAGATTCTTCATATAAGTGATATCATACAGTATTTGCCTTTCTCTGTCTGACTTAATTCACTTAGCATAATACCCTCCAAGTCCATCCATGTTACTGCAAATGGTAAAATTTCATTCTTTTTTATGGCTAAGTAACCTTCTTTACCCATTCATCTGCTGATGGACCCTTAGGTTGCTTCCATACCTTGACTACTGTAAATAATGTTGCTATGAATACTGGGGTGCATGTATCTTTACAAATTAGTGTTTTTGTTTTTTCCGGATATATACACAGGAGCGGAATTGCTGGGTCATACGGTAGTTCTATTTTTAGTTTTTTGAGAATCCTCCATAATATTTTCCACAGTGGCTGCACCGATTTACACTCCCAGAAGCAGTGGGTCCCCTTTTCTCTACAACCTCACCAGCATTTGTTATTTGTGTTCTTTTTGACAATAGCCATTCTGACATGTGTGGGGTGATAACCCATTGTGGTTTTAATTTGCATTCTCTGAAGATTAATAATGTTGAGAATCTTTTCATGTGTCTGTTGGCCATTTGTATGTCTTCTTTGGAAAAATGACTATTTAGGCCTTCTGCCCATTTTTTAATCAGGTTGTTTGTTTTTTGATATTGAGTTGTACGAGCTGTTTGTATATGTTGAACACTAACCCATTGTCAGTCACATCTTTTGCAAATATTTTCCCCCAATCCATGGATTGTCTTTTCGCTTTGTCAGTGGTTTACTTTGCCATGAAAAAGCTTTTAGGTTAAATTGGTCCCATTTGTTTATTTTTGCTTTTATTTCTTGCTTTAGGAGACTGTTCCAAAATTATTGCTACAATTTCTAAGAAGTGTTCTGCCTATGTTCTCTTCTAGGAGCTTTATGGTTTCATGTCCTACATTTAGGTCTTTAAACCATTTTATTTTTGTATATGGCATGAGAGAATGTTCTAATCTCATTGTTTTACATGTGGCTGTCCGGTTTTCCCAGCACCATTGTTGAAGAGACTGTCTTTTCTCCATTGTATATTCTTGCCTCCTTTGTTGTAGATAATTGACCATAGGGGCCTAAGTTTATTTCTGAGCTCTCTACTCTGTTCCATTAATCTATGTGTCTGTTTCTGTGCCAATATCAATTGTTTTGAATATTATAGCTTTGTAGTATAGTCTGAAGTCTGGGAGGATTATAACTCCAGCTTTATTCTTTTTATTCACAATCACATTGGCAATTCAAGGTCTCTTGTTGTTCTATATAAATTTTTGATTATTTGTTCTAGTTCTGTAAAAAATGTCCTGGGTATTTTGATAGGGATTGCATTAAATCTGTAGATTGCTTTGGGCAGTATGGTCATTTTAATAATATTGATTCTTCTAATCCAAGAGTATGGGATATCTTTGCATTTATTTGTATGATCTTCAATTTCCTTCATCAATGATTTGTAGTTTTCAGGGAATAGGTCTTTTACCTCCTTGGTTAAGTTTATTCCTGGGTATTTTATTATTTTTGGTGTGATTTTAAAATGGAATTGTCTTTTTACTTTCTCTTTCTGATGCTTCATTGTTAGTGTATAGAAATGAAACAGATTTTTGTTTATTAATCTTGTATCCTGCAGCTTTGCTGAATTCATTTATTAGTTCTATTCATTTATTAGTACTATTTTTGGGTGGAGACTTTAGGGCTCTCTATATGAAGTTATCATGTCATCTGCAAATAATGACACTTTTAACACTTCCCTTCCAATTTGGGTATTTTTCTTTTTTTTGTCTGATTGCTCAGGCTAGGACTTCCAATACTCTGTTAAATGGAAGTGGCGAGAGTGGGCAACCTTGTCTTGTTCCTGAATTTAGTGGGAAGTCCCAGATTTCACTTGAATGTGATGTTGGCTGTGGGTTTGTCATAAATGGCCTTTATTATGTTGAGATATGGTCTCTCTATACCAACTTTGATGAGAGTTTTTATCATGAATGGATGCTGAATTTTGTCAAATCTTTTTCTGCATCTATTGAGATATTGTGTGATTTTTATCCATCCTTTCGTTAATGTGGTGTATCACATTGATTGATTTGTGAAAGCTGAATCATCCTTGTGACCCTGGAATAAATCCAACTTGGTCACAGTGTATGATCCTTTTTATATATTGTTGGATTAGGTTTGCTAATATTTTGTTGAGAATTTTTGCATCTATATTCCCCAAATATATTGGCCTGACATTTTCCTTTTCGTAGTGTCTTTGCCTGGTTTTGCTATCAGGATGTTGGTGGTATCATAAAGGGAATTTGGCAGTGTTCCTTCCTCTTCATTTTTTTTTTTTTTTTTTTGGGAATAGTTTGAGAAGGATAAGTATGTCTTTATATGTTTGGTAGACTTCCCCTGGTCCTGGACTTTTATTTCCTGGGAGGTTTTTAATCATTATTATTATAAATTCAATTTCACTTCTTGTGATCTGCCTCTTCAAATTGCCTGCTTCTCCTTGATTCAGTAATGGCAGCTTGTATGTTTCTAGAAATTTGTCCATTTTTTTCTAGGTTGTCCAATTTGTTGGCATATAACTGTTCATAGTATTCTCTTATGATTTTTTGTATCTCTATGGTATTGATTATTATTTCACCTCTTTAATTTCTTATTTTGTTCATTTGAGCCCTCTCTCTTTTATTCTTGGTGAGCCTGGATAAAGGTTTGTCAATTCTTTTTATCTTTTCAAAAAACCAGCACTTGGTTTCATTGATTTTTTTTTCTATTATTTCTTTTTTTGGGGGGGGTTCCTATTGGTTTTTCTTTTTGGTCTCTATTTTATTCATTTCCTCTCTGATCTTATTATTTCCTTCTGCTCAATTTGGGCTTTGTTTATTCTTCTTTTTCTTTTAGGTGGTAGTTTAGGTTGCTTATTTTCGTTTTTTCTTGTTTATTTGGGATGGCCTGTATCACTATAAATTTTCCTCTAAAAAGTGGTTTTTTTTGTTTTTTTTTTTTGTATCCCATGGATCTTGGAAAATTGTGTTTCCATTTTCATTTGTCTCAGGGTATTTTCTGATTTCCTCTTTGATTTCATCATTGACCCATTGGTTTTTTTAGTTGGATGTTGTTTAGTATACATGTGTTTGTGGTTTTCCCCTTTTTCTTTCTGTAACTGATTTCTAGTTTCATACCATTGTGGTTGGAAAAAATGCTTGGTATGATTTTTATCCTCTTAAATTTGTTGAGGCTTGTTTTCATCCAATCAGCCATTCTATATCTTTAGATTGGAGCGTTTAGTCCATTGACATTTAAAGAAGGCTCTGAACCTATTTTTATTTTGATTTATGCTGCTTTTTCATAGTTTCTATTATTTCCCTCATTTCTTTTCTTTTGGTTAACTTTGAAATGTCACATTGAGTTTCTATTTTAGAGACACGTTCTTCCGGTATTGTTTTGTTTTCCCTAATATGGTATTCAACTCACTTTTCTTACATATTATTATATGAGGTTCATTTGCAGTCTTTTTATGTCATACATATTTAAATTAAAGGTATTTTTCCAGTACAGAAGCATTCTTATGTTGGGGATGGAACTGGACCAGGGGAGATTTCCTAGCTTGATCTCTTGAATGCACTGAAAGCAAAGTAGTTAATTCGTTTTTATCTTTGTAAAGAAACCTCCATAATAATTTCCAGGACTTGCTACCTCTTGTTTCCTCTCCTACCAATAACTGAACTTTTGCCTATTCCTTAGTCTTTTTACCCTGTTCAATTTCATTTCTACCTACAGCTCCTTTCTTGCACAGAATGTAGCTCGATTTTTGCAGAAGGAATGTTAATGGTGTACTTCTATATTTCTGAGATCTTTGAGGGCTTAGGCTATTCTAGTAGACCCTGATTTTTTATATGGCATTTTCTTTTTACTATCCTACTTGTTCTGCCTTTTTTATAATGGAAATTGTGGAGATTCATAAACTATACTGCTAGCCTCCAACTTGTCCCAACTGAGAGACCATAGTCCTACCTAGACAGTCCTAAGCAAAGCTTTAAAATCAACCCAAGAACTCCACAGCAAACACCTTCAGCCTCCTGACTCACAGCCTCTTCCCAGTTGCAGCTCATAACATCCTTCCTGGTGGCTGGTACCTCTGCCTGAGGGCCCATGGGCAGGTTTCCCTGTCCCAGCGAATCCGCAATAGAACTACAAATAAATATATTATCCAAATGGCTGAAAGAGTAAAAATAATTTTTCATTTTTCCAGTTTCTCTTTGTCACCATTAGCAGCACCTTACCAGCATAAATCAAGAAATCCATATACATGTGTTGAATACTCACAAGGCATGTTTTGAAACATTCACCAATTGTTTTAGAGCCCAGTCCATTAAAACATAAAGTCAAATTGGAAGAGACTACTGAGGTTTCAGAGCCAGGTTCCTGGATTCCAATACAGGTGCAACTTGTATAAAATTTGCAATCCAAAGTTTTGAGATGTGATTTCCTGACAATTTTTCAATAATGAACACATTTCTATTGGAAATCTATGATTTTTACACACATTTATACAAAAGAAACCCTGTTTTTCCTGATATTAATAACCCTCCAGATTGAAAGTTCCATACAGTTGGTTTGTCTCCTTTGATCAGTTTTGCCAGCTTAGGTCCACCACCAACCAAGGGATCTTTGGCTGGAAGAGAATTCTGGACCTGAGTCTAGAACTACTGCACTTGCTCAGGGTCTGGCCTCCCTCACTGTTCCCTCTACTTCCCAGTTGTTTGTTGTTTGTTCTGTAAAATATAAAGAATGGAGTTGAAAATTAGGGGGTGATGGGGTGTTGTAACATGGGGCAAAGGGGAGTCAGAATCTCATGAAAATCCAAGATGGGAAACATATAGGACAGGCTCAGGAAGACAAGACCTGGAGTCTTCTGGATATGATGAAACTCTAGGGGCTTTGCCACAGTGCTTTAGGAATCTTCACTTCAAGCTTGGCTATAAATGTGTGACAGTTGGTCTCCATCTGTATCACTCAATGTGTACCTGCTACTCTTCCTGCTACCAGTTACCTTCCTCACGCTGTATCTCTTTATTAATGTGACACTTCCTCTTAGTTTCTAGTTTTGACATTTGAGACCATTCTAAACACTAACCACACATCACAGTAAGTCCCCCATGAATCATTTCACATGTGCAACCTGCTGCTAGTATCTCCACTCTATTCATATAAACTAATTAAACAACCCTGAATGGAAGAATCTACCATATTTTCTCCTTTGAAAGATGTTAAAGTATAATTTTCATTCTAACCCGATACAATTTGGGGGAAATTCCAGCATACATAAATTGAAAATATTTTAAAATTAATTTGTATATTAAAATATTTTCTTCTTTATAGAAATAGAATATGGTAGAAACTAATAACCATCATAAGCCTGCATATCAGGAGGAATACTACAAACCCTAGAATAATATATATGTGTATATAAATATATAGCTAAGATTCATATAAGATACAGGTAGTCCTTTGCAACATTTCAACATGCACGAATATTAGTTTTCACAGTGTAGTTAAACAACACCTGTCCCCCAACAATGAGGCTGAACTTTTAGTTGTAACAATATTAACTGTGAACTATTGCATAAACTTTGCTACTAGCTCTTTATTCCAAAATCATTATGCAAATAAAAGATGTGCATCATGAACAGTAACAGTTACATCACTTCTTTCAAAGTCTTGGTGATTGGTCACTGAACATCTATTAGTTACACACAGATAGTAAAGCATGTAGTTGTGTCGCCTCCTTGTCTCCCAGTGATAAACCCATGTGACATTTTACAAAAATGGATAATCAAAAGAGGGAATTAGTCAACAAATATGACAGAACAAAAAAATGAAAAGTGATAACACTGGAAATGAAATTAGATGTGGTTAGAAGATTTGAAAATAGCCACAGCAAAGCAAAGATAGGAAGAGACCTAGGCCTACATGAAGCTACAAGACAAAACATATTTTAAAAGACTGAATGAATATAAAAACAAGATAAAGTTGCTTCAACATCTCTTAGTTTAAACTGCAGTAGGAACAGAAAGCCGCTCATGGTTGAACTGGAGCATTTACTTCTACTTTGGATTGAGGACTGCAATCAAAAACAAATCCCAATCCGTTTGGCATTGAAGTTAGTTGCTACACTGAAGGAAAATGGTAGTTACAAGAACATCTGTTTACTGCCGGTAAAGGCTGGTTTCATCGTTTCAGAAGTCAACATGAATTGATTAATGTTAAGATACCTGGTACAGCTACAAGTGCAGATAAGGATGCAACTGTGAAATTTGCACCCATATTCAAAGAATTACAGGCAGTCCTTGTTTTGCACAGTAGTAAGAGACTGTCCTGTGCAAAAACTGCAGGATTTGGATAGAATGTAAATGGAGTTAAAAGATAAAGATGACCATGGGAGTGCTGACACTGCTGCCAGTCAAGAAACAGTTCTAGATATGCAGGAGGCAGAACTTAGTGAAGGTGAATATAAAGTTTTAAGTGAGGAAAATAGTTGTAAAGGATGAATGTGTCTCTAAGGAAGTGATGCTGTTGAAAAACTTCACATTGAAGGAATTCTCAGAGATGTTTCATGACATTTGACAGCACAAAGAATAAAATTTTGGAAGCTGACTTAAACTTAGAAAGGAGTATGACAATTTGCTAAACATAGATAAGATGCTCAATCCATATTATAAGTTATATAATGAGAAGAAAGCAAGCACTTTTCAAACTACTCTTAATACATTTTTTAATAAAGAAACAAAACATCATTAACAAAAAGAAAACGTAAGATGATGTTGCCATTGGGTAAGGGAAGGGCAAAAATTACTGGGAGAGATGGTTTCAAAATGTTAATCATTTTATTTGTAGCTAACCTGTTCAGTATCATATATACTTTCCTTTCCTTCTAGTCCAAATATCTTTGACTTTTCTGGGAGACAGCTTCCATCATTACACCTGTTGTCATGATTACAGCAATATGTTTCTCTCACTAAGTCATGAAGTACTTGGAACACTCCCTCTTCACAAGGCCTGCAAGATAGTGCTGAGTAACGGTAGAGATGTCTCCCAAAAGAGGAAAGCATATGTGACCACCTTGCTTACTCTCACCATCTTCTAAGCGATGACTTTTCCCCAGAACCTCAAAGTTTTCTATACACAGGAATGAGCCCCAAGGCTGTGTCTGCATCTCATCTGTGTCTCTCTAAATAGGACCAGGCAAAAGACATCTGCCCCCCATGCAGCCTCCATCCCAGGTCTGTGTATGGAGAATCCCACTTTCCTCACCCTCCCCTGGTCCCAGTCTCCCTCCACATCTTGAGTCCAGGGACTGTGGGCACCACTGGTAATATTTTTTGTCTCTTTCTACCCCTGCTTACCTGTAACACGATCACTAAAGTAAAAGTGGTCTGTGGTACAACTCCCGTTATACAGCAATAAATTAAACTTCCAACACTGCTTCATAGGTGTGTGACACTGCATTCCATTAAAATCTTTACAATAATTGCAAAATCAAAAAACTAAAGAAAGAGAGGAAAACTTTGATGCAGAATTCTAGGGAGAGGGATTCTGCTCCAGAAGCCTGCCCCCACCTGTAAACATTTATACACGGGTGGTGTCACACTCACAAGGAGGATGCTGACACCCCTCCCAGCTTCTGTCAGGGGGTCATTACTCCCTTCAAGAAGTTAAGGAGCGCCCCCCACCCAAGGCTGGGGGCTGAAAGAAGACACTAGAACAGTGAGTGAGGAGAGTGGTGGGTAGTCAGGGAGGGTAGAGAGATGATGTGTAAAGAACTAAAAAATGTCCCCTCTCATTGTGGCATTATTTACCCAGGAACTGAAAATGAACTACACCGTACATTTCGATGTCAGGACTCTGTCTCCTGTACAGAGAAGAAGAAAAATTCTCCTTGAACCACTTCACACCAGTCCCAAGAGTCAAGTCACCAAATCCCTCTCTTCCTCCCCATACATTCTCTGCCCACCCATTTGCCCACCCAAGTGCCACCCTCACCAGGCCTTACTCTCATTCATGAAGAGCACTGTGAATATGCCCAGCAGAAGCAACTGGAACATCCTGGGGCCCATTCCTGAGAAGGTCCCAGTGGGAGGCTCCAGCTTTTTTTATCCCCATCACCTGCCCTCAGGCATCCCACCAGAATCACAAAATCATAAATTTTAGGTCAAATCACCTGAATCCTCTCTACAGCGTTCCCAAGAGACAGTACATCCTGTCTTCGTTTCCACCTACTTAGAACTCAGGCCAGGCATATGTCCCATGTCATTTTTGTTAGCTCTATCATGAGATACTAATTAATGTTGGTGTCGAATCTCTCTCCCTAGTACCTCTTCACAGGGTTGTATTTCTGCTTGTTGGTCTACACAAAACATGTGTAAGTCCACAGCCACATGATGTCCACTCAGCTGTAACAAAGCTGGGGTCACTGAGCATCTGTGAGTGAGTTTCTCAGGCGCTTTAAGGTACCACAACCCTCCCGGACATTCACCTCAGCATGACCTCCAGAGGCACTACATCCTCACAAAGTGAGTCACTGGGATCAGAGCCGATTCCCCAGATACGGTCTGACTGCCTGGTATAGCATCTCTCTCTGAGAGATGGATGGGACAGCCCAGGAAGGAAAGTGACCTCAGCTTCCCTCCAGCTTTATTCGTTAAACTTTTCAAGGCGGACAAAGATCATAAGTGATTACAGTGGAGAGACGTACACTGGGGGTGATGGGGAGAAAGAGGAAGAAATATTTGGATTACTCACTAGAAAGGGAATGTGGCAGTACTATAAAATATAGATATGGATACAGATATATATACGCACACACAAAACTCCCTTACCACACTTCCCATGCCCCTTTCCTATTTGATTTTTTCTCCAGAGTACTTAAACCAGTTTGTCATTCTATAGCTTTTCCTTATTTATGGTTATTTTATCTCTCTCCCCTCACAAGAACGAAAGCTCCACAAACGCAAGAAGTTTCCTGTGTTGCGCTGCTTTCTTCTCAGCACCTAGAATGGTGCCTTGAACATATCAGAGAATCAAAAATATCTGATGACAAACTGGGTGGCACGATTGGTATGGTTCACCTGAGAGGCACAAGGGAAGGGTGCCTCTGTTCTGACAGCCTCTAATTCCAAGTTTGCAGGATGAAGTTCCTGGCCTTCACCTTGCAGTTAGTAGTCACGACAGAGAAGACAGGCAGTGGTGATGGCAGACTCCCCTGTCTTGGGGATGGAGGGAGTGTGGGGTCTCTTTACCTGAGTGGGCTCATTCCCAGAGCCAGACATGCGCTCTACCCAAGTAGGATCCCTCACGTAATCTTCATTCTGACAATACTCCCTGAACACCTGGGATGGAAGCCCAAGTGTGCTACCTCCCTGCTGTGTGACCTCAAATCAGTTACTGAACTTCTCTGTGCCTCTGTGACTGCATAGGTGAAAACAGGAACTCTCAGAGGTATAGCTGATATAGTTGTTAGGGCTTAATAAACTCACACGTGGGTAATGGTAAAGGGGAAGCAACAAATATTAAGACCTACGGGGTGTCCAACATTCTTTGGGCATGTGATACACTTCACCTTTTGAATTTTCTGAACAGCTTCATAGGTTGGAAATAATTGACCTCATCTTACAGTTGATGACCAGGAGCGCTTAGAGTTGGAATATCTTTCCCCAGGTAACAAGGCGCACATCTGTCTGATTCAGTTATCTTTCCACTCCACTGTGCTGTCTCCTTCTCTCTACAATCTGGAGAAGGGTTCCCAGGGCTGGAGCTCTAGAGTGACATGTACCCTGAATCATCAGATGACAGTGGGAGACAGGGAGAAGGGGTAAAAAAAATACTGTCTCCGTATAAAAAAAAGAATCTCTCTCTTGCTAGCAGAGAAAATATTATTCATGGGCAAACTCCCACTGAAACTAGGGGTCCCACAAGGCTGACTGGGATTTAAAACTTACAGGCCATTGTCAGGGAAGTAATTCACATAGGGACCACCTTTGTAAGTCTTGCATTTGGAACTTGTGAGACACAGGCAGCAATATACGGATGGAAGTCCCAGGGGGTCTGAGCTAAGAGCATTAAGCTTACCGCTCCAAGCAAAGAGCCTTTTATTCTCCCTGAGAAGATGCTCCTGCATCATAATTAAAATCTGGGCCTCAATCCCAAACTTCATGCAACCCAAGTCTTTCCCCTGTGTTTGTTCAGGCAACTTTGAACAACATTATTCTCAGAATAAAAGTCACAGAAATTTTGGAATTATACCAAACTTATTAAGAAGTAATTAAAATTCTCTTTGTGCCCCTGAATCTGAGAATAACAATGTGAATATTTTGCCATATCCCCATATAATATTATTTCTGTACATATATCTCATATTCATGTTATTAAAGACTATCACAGTTGACATGATATATGTGATATTCTGAGTTTTTGTTGTGGAATTTGCACCCTTATTGCTCTACCTTACTACCCCTCCTAGAATGTGAGGTCCAGAAGTAGAGATTCAGGAGATTCAGGAGCTGATCCCCTGGTAAACCCCTTTCAAAAGGCTGAGCCTGCCTTTGACTCAGCCAGAAGCTTGGCCAGATGCTTGGCCTTTCAACACCTCTCACCCCAGGACCTTACTGTGGGCCACAGACAGACCTGAGATACCTGGGGAACCTCTCCCTGCCCCAGATGGAGGAGGACATGCTTTCCAATCCTCTTTCCTCCCCACCTCTAAATGAGCCCCAAGAACTTGGCTCCCAGCATCCCCCCACCTCTCCTGGGGCCAGGGCCTGCACTGGCTCCCCCCACCCCTGGCTCCCATTCAAGGCTGTTCCGCTCCTTGCTGCTCTTTCCTAGACCAGGGGTGCTGTGGGACTTGCTGTCCTGTCCTGTCCTGCTCCTGTCCTATGCAGGGCACAAGCCGTTCCCATCCCCTATCTCTACAGAAGGAAGGAAGAGTAATGCCTTTGAAGCCAAATTAGGCTCCTCTGTAGTCAGCCCAAAGTTGGGTTTACTTTGCCTCTGTAGGAGGACAGTGAAAGGGCATGGGATGCAAGGGAAAATAAAATAAAAACAAAAATTCTCTCCAAATGTTTCCTGCATTCAGCAATATCCTCTTCAAGCATTTCAGCCAACCTCAAACAAGTGCTGCCTCTGGGCTTGCTCAGCAGGGAGGAGACCTGAGGGTGGAATCACCTTGTCCCTGGTCGGTCCGTGAGGAGACAGAGACTTACTTTACTACGGGTTTCCATTAGAGCCCTCATCCAGGCAGGAGAAAGGACGTGTGTGGTGGGGAAACAGTCACGTCTCTTCCCCAGGACCTCTAACCTGCCTCACCCCCAGGCCAGCAGATCGCCTGACACTAAGACCTACCTCCGACGCCTGCTCCCTCTAGCAGCCTTGATCAAGAATGTTGCCCTGCATGTCTGGATCTCACCCCAGAAACCACTGACCCACCCTCTCCTCCTCTATATTCAGCCCAAATCCGCCTCCTGACCTGGCCCCACTTACCCTCCTTTAACCGTCTTCTCAACTTTCTAGCCTTGGATAGCCTTGAAGGTACGCTTCAAGGGTAAAATAGAGGAGCTGGGCATAGAAGCAATATAGCCCAATGCCTTGATTTTACACCTATGAAACAGGACTGAATTAAAATTTCACCACAGTGTAAAGGCAGAGGGAGATCCTGATCCATGTCCTCTCAGTTATCAGGTCGGGAGTCATGTCTGACAGGTAAGAGAAACAAGGAATATGAATCTGGAGTCAGATATGGATTCTGAGTCACCACTTTTCATCAGTTCAGCTCCTACTACATGTTGGGCTTAGGAGCTTAACTCATGTAACGTAGCTGAAAAGGGGATCAGTTGTGGGAAGGCCAGGAATAACCACTAACTGCTTCATAAGGACTTCTCTGAAAGATTTCTCCATGACCCCATCTCCTGAGACTCTTCCTAGATTGAGTCACCAGGATCTCAGTCTCTAAGGCAGACAGGGCTTTGCCTAGAGACCATTCTCTCAAGCCCCATCCCATCACCCCAGCTATTGCCTTCCAGTCCGGAGCTCTGATAGTAGCCCACCAACTTTAGGAGTGATGAGTTCAGATGGGAGGCTCCTGCAAGCCACCCTAAGCAACAGTCCCCAACCTATTTTCTAGGACTGCAGTCACAATGGATGCCCATCATGTGTCCTTCCTACTACAGGCTTCTGGGACTTTGACGTGTCAGGCTGGAGAAGAGGGAGTAGAGGTTATACTGCCCCCTAGCTGTGCATTCTGTCTGTTCTTGCTTACCCAAAAAAACCCAAGTACAATGCCTACCAGAATGATAACACTGACTTTAACTTCATGCAGTTTTCTTCAGAAGTTCATTTGGAAGTGGCTGACACTTGCAAACATGAGACTGTGGGATCCATTATCTCTGTTTCCCCAGGCCAAGAGTGAAGCAGGTGTGTGCTCACCAGGACTACCCAAATAAAAACCGTATGGTTGGGCTCAGGTAAGAACATGGAATGCTTTTTCTAGTTTTCCATAGTAGCTTTGCCCTCCTAGCCAGAAGAGATGTCAGAAACCTCAGCCAGCAGGAGCCACTCTCTGAAAGTGTCATCTGCCCAGAGAGGACAGTGGGCTATAGGGCATGCAGCTAAGGCTCTGGTTTGGGATGAGGAAGAACCTGTTAGGGGCGGTGGCTGAAAGAGTGGCCTGTTAAACCTTACCTGCCACCAAGGCTTAGATTGGGCTTGTGTGTTCCTGTTCCCTAGAATCAGGAACAGTTTCTTCTAGCCTCCATCTTCTTTGAAGATGGAGGCTCAGGTTCAGAACAGACTGTCCGGTTTTCCTTGGTGAGTGAACATCAAGGATGTTCACTGAGCTCTGTAATTGTTCCTGGGTGAGACTGGACCCCAATCTACAATTCTGGATGGTCACAGTCTACGAAACAGTCAGAGAATGCATAGAGCCCAAAAAGCTTGCATTTAATGGCTAGGGAGGCTCTCTTTGTGTCTCCTCTTCATTTATAGAGTTCCCAACTCTTGGAGAATGTTGGCAACCCACCAGAGCCCTTCTAGATGTTCCAAACTTCTGGAAATTGGCAGTGTTCTCTAGGTGGCTTGGGAGGGGAAGAGGAGGTAGTTGGCTAAAACGAAGGAGAGAGCCTGCAGGGAGTGTCAGGATTCTTGGGAGACAACCTATTTCCCAGCCAAGCCTAGGTCAGGCAAAATTTCCCAAGCTTTAGCACACTGTAACAGGAACTTTGATCTTCTGAAGGCTCCAGATCATGTGAACTCATATATTACCTTCCAGTAGAGGGGAGAATCAAAAACTCCCTCACTCATACTACAGTTAGTGATGGGAGCCAGGAACTCAGCAAGAGAGTAATAGAGAGCTTCTGCCTCAGAAGGAGGGAAGAGAAGGCACTGCCCTCTAATCAGGAAGTCCCCTGATACTGTTCAAAAACTGCCATCAAGATTTCCACTGCTTGCCTCCCCAGATTCTCCCATGTACCTGCCTTTGCTGTCACTGGCAATCTCTCTGCCTCCCCTTCCTTACTCTCTTTTCTTCACAGTGCCTTTGCTTTCTCATTCAAAGAAGTCACTCTTCCCATCCAATCTTGATTGGGAGATAGATAGTACCGGGTAAGAAGAATTCCTTTATCTCTACATTGTAGCCAATTGTGAAGGCTCCTATTACTGTGAACAACATGTTCATCCTGGATTAGCTGGCTTCTCTCTCCATTTCCACAGAGGCCATTTAGATCACAAGCATCTTACAATTTAGATAATATTTGTTATATGAATTTAGAGCAAAGACTTCCTGGGAGGTTTTGAATGTATCAGATAAAGAAATGACATAGAAACTATTACACTGTGTTTCAGAAAATTTATGTATCTAGATGAGCAACCTATTCTGCTACCCCATCACCCGGCACATATGGTAACACCAACACAGTCACCTCTCTGACTCCTGATTCATTTGGGGATATAATATTATTTAATCCTCTTGCTATCTCCCTTCACACATAGAGAGCAATATAGAAATCCCCTGCCTACAATGGTGGTCTTCCCAAAGCAATGTAGTAGATTCAAAACTTCAGCTCATACTTTTGTAGCCAATTGTGGGCTTTCAAATTACAGAATATTTATTTAAAAAATAATGGTATTGACATCAGTATCATGGCAAATTGAGATGCATCCTTTGTCTCTCCCCTTCGATCAGTTAAACATCCACAACTCAACAGAGCAGCTCTTCCCAACACACTCAGGATGCCAGAAAACCCATACATCTTTACATCTAAAAGATGGAATACAAAGAGGAGGCAGAACCAGGGCAACAGCACAAGTGTTGCTTACAATCCTGGGTCCCTGGCCACTTTGGCTGAGCCTGCAGCCCCAGAGAACCTGGTAGCATCAGGAGAGGTAGCCACATGCCTCTGGCCCCACAGCTGCGGCGGTGCTCACAGACACAGGTAACTGAACAGCAGGGACAGAGGAGCCTGTGAACTCATCCCTCCAGCCACAGAGGCATCCACAATTCTGGTCCCTAGGCCACCACCTACAGCAGTGGCTCCCACCAACCCAACAATACCCAAAATGGCAGAGGTATGCTGATCCCAGCTCCCTTCTTCCCCCACAGCAGTGGAGAGTGCAACTCAGGAGATCCAAGCTGCAGTGGAAGTGCCTGCCGTCCCTGTGCCCTAGGAGGTGAAGCCAGAGACACTGGCAATAGTAAGACACCAATAACTCCAGAGGCACAAGCAGCATTAAGGCGGGCACTGGGCTACAGCCGTGACAGAGTGCAGACTCTCAAACATAACCAGAGGCAGTTCAGGTGCAAGAAACCCCAAAAACTTGTACTATAGTGCCACTTACTGCAAAACAAAAGAGAGACCTCTAATTTCTAACCTGTTGAATCATTAGAATCAAGTTAAAAAAAAATAAAAGCTTAATCTAAAGAAGAAAGGTGACTGCTTCTTCAAATGTACTGGCAGAGGAACAACTTATCAAGCATCATGAAGAACCACAGTAATACACAAAAAGAAAATGAAAATTTTCCAGAAATCAAACTTAAAGTCACAGAATATTACAGTCTAACTGATAGAGAATTCAAAATAGCTGTCATGAAATTCAATGAGCTACAAGCAAGGCAATTCAATGAGCTCAGGAATAAAATTAATGAACAGAAGTAATACTTTACCAAAGAGATTGAAACTCTAAGAAAGAAGCAAGCAGAAATTATTCTGGAGCTGAAGAACTCAATAAACAAGATGGACAATGCATTAGAAAGCACTGGAAATAGAGCAGATCATATGGAAGACAGAATTAGCCAGCTAGAAGATAGAAATCTAGAAATGATACAGGTAGAAGAGGAAAGAGAATTAAGATCTAAAAAAAAAAAAATGAGGAAAGTCTACAAGAGGTATCCAACTCTTTTAGGCAGGGCAACATTAGGGTAATGCCTACCCCAAAAGGAGAAGAGAGGGAGAAGGGAGGAGAGAGTTTATTTAAAGAAATAATACCTGAAACTTCCTAAACCTGGCAAGGAACCAGATATACAAGTCCGTGAAGCTAAGAGAACACCTTATTACTTCAATGCAAAAAGACCACCTCCAAGACAAAACTGTCAAAAGTCAAAGACAAAGAAAGAATTTGAAAGTCAGCCAAGGAAAAAAAGGATGATAACCTACAAAGGGACATCCCCCCACCCCTACCACATTAGGCCATCAGCAAATTTCTCAGCAGAAATTCTATAGGCCAGGAGGGAGTAGAATAACATTCTCAAAATACTGAAAGATAAAAATTGTTGGCCAAGAATTCTCTATCCAGCAAAGTTATCCTTTAGATATGAAGGAGAAATAAAGGCATTCCCAGACAAACAAAAGCTGAGGGAGTTCATCAATATTACTAGACCTGCCCCACAAGAAATGTTGAAAAGAGCTCTTCTACCAGAAATAAAAAGGCAAAAGTGCGCAAAACTTTGAGGAAGGTGATAACTAGAGAGACAGAATCAGAAAATTGCAACTCTTATATCACAAAACATTTTTAACATTTTATTATAGCATAAAGGTTAAAAGGGGGGAAAAAGCAGAAAACATAACTATAGCTACTCCAATTTGGTAATGAATAACATAAAAAGGGATAATTTGAGTCAACAAAAACATAAAAGGGGAAGAGGAAAAGAATGAAACCCATGTAAGCAAATGAAGATGGTATCAGCAGAAAAGGACTATTTTACTTGAGATGTTTTATACAAACATCAGGGTAAACACAAAATATAAATCTAGAGCAGAGACACAAAATATTTTTTAACAAAAGATGAAACTGAGAAAAACACTATAGAAAACCACCAAACTAAAATAGCAGAGAGAAACAGGAGGAAAAAGAAAAAATAGAGATATACAGCAACCAGAATAAAAAAGACAAATGATCACCCAAAATGTAAATGGATTGAATGTACCAATCAAAAGACAGAGAGCTGTTGGATGGATGAAAAAACAGACCCAACTATGTGCTACTTCCAGAAGACCCATCTCAGCTCTAAAGGAAAACATAGTCTCAAAGTGAAGGGATGGAAGATGATATTCCAAGCAAATGGCAGCCAAAAAAAAAAAGTGGGTGTAGCCATACTCATGTAAGACAAAACTAGACTTCAAACCAAAAAATATAACCAGAGGCAAACACAGACATTATAGAATGATAAAGGGAACAATCCATCAAGAAGACATAACATTTATTAATATATATGCACCTAACATAGGAGCACCAAAATACATAAAGAAAATATTAACAGATATAAAGGGAGAAGTTAAGAGCAACACAACAATAGTAGGGGACTTTTACATCCTATTTAAATCGATGGATAGATCATCCAGACAGAAAGTGAATAAGGTAAGAGCAGCCTTAAATGAAACATCTGATCCAATGGATTTGATAGATATGTATAGAACATACCATTCAAACGCAGCAGAATACACATTCCTCTCAAGTGCACATGAACTTTCTCAAAGAAAGACTGTATGTTGGAACACAAAACAAGTCTTAATAAATTTAAGAAGACTGAAATCATACCAAGCATCTTTTCCAATCAAAGTCATATGAAACTAGAAATCAATTACATGAAGAAAGCTAGAAAAATAACAAATATGTGGAGACTGAACAACATGTTTTTGAACAACTATTGGGTCAATGAAGATATCAAAGAAGAAATCAAAAAAATACCTAAAGGCAAATAAAAATGAAAACCTAAAATCTATGGGATGCAGCAAAAGTAGTACTAGAGGGATGTTTATACCAATACAGGTCTATGAAAGAAAGAAGAAAAATCTCAAATAGACAAGCTAATCTTATACCTAAGGGAACTAGAAAAGAAGAAAGCAAAGCCCAAAGTCAGTATAAGGGAGGAAATAAAGATCAGAGCACAAATAAATGAAACAGAGACTAAAAAGACAATAGAAAATATTGATCAAACAGCTGGTTCTTTGAAAAGATAAACAAAATTGACAAGACTTTAGCTAGACTCACTAAGAAAAAATAGAGGAGGCCTGATAAATAAATGAAATAAGAAATGAAAGAGGAGAAACAGCAATGGATACCACAGAAATACAAAGAATAATAAGAGAATATTATAAAGAGCTATATGCCAATAAAAGATAAAACTAGAAGAAATCAACAAATTCTTAGAATTGTACAGCTTTTCAAGACTGAATCATGAAGAAATAGAAAAACAAAATAGCACCCAAGAAACAAAAAAGTCCAGGACCAGACGGCTTCACAGGTGAATTTTAATAAACATTCAAAGAAGATTTAATATGTATTCTTCTCAAACCCTTCCAAAAAATTGAAGAGGCGGGAACACTCCCTAATTTTATGAGACCAACATTACCTTGATACCAAAACTAGAGAAGGACAACACAAAAAGGAAAAATATAAGCCAATATCTTTGATGGACATAGATACAAAAATCCTAAAACAAAATATTAGCCAACCAAATACTGTAATGTATTACTGTATACATTAAAAGGGTCATATACCATGATCAAGTGGGATTTATTCCAGGGATGCAAGGATGGTTCAACATCTGCAAATCAATCAATATGATACATTACATTAACAAAATCAAGTATAAAAATCACATGATAATATCAATAGATCCAAAAAAAGTATTTGACAAGATTCAAAAAAATCTTATGATAAAAAAAAAAAAAAACTCTCAATAAAATGGGTATAGAAGGAACAAACCTCAACATAATAAAGGCCATGTATGACAAGCCCATGGCTAACCTAATACTCAATGGTGAAAAACTGAAAACTACCTCTCTAGAATCAGGAACAAGACAAGAATTTTCACTCTTACCACTCTTATTCAACACAGTATTGGAAGTCCTAGCCAGAGCAATTAGGCAAGAAAAAGAAACAAAATGCATTCAAATTGGAAAGGAAGAAGTAAAATTGTCAATATTTGCAGATGACATGACTTCATGTATAGAAAATCCTGAAGACTCCACCAAAAAACTATTAGAAATAATAAATGAATACAGTGAAGTTGCAGGGTACAAAATCAACCTACAAAAAAATCTTGCATTTCTATATGCTAACAATGAGCTAGCAGAAAAATAAATTAAGAAAACAATCCCATTTACAATTACAGAAAAAGAATAAAACACCACAAAATAACTTTAACCAAGGAGGTGAAAGACCTGTATACTGAAAACTAAAGACATTGTTGAAATTGAAGAAGACACAAAAACTGGAAAGGTGTTTCATACTCATTGATTGGAAGCATTAACATTGTTAAAATGTCCATATAACCTAAAACAATCTACAGATTCAATGCAATCCCTATCAAAATTCCAAGGACATTTTTCACAGAAATATAACAAAAAATTCTAAAATTTATATGGAACCACAAGAGTCCAAATAACAAGCAATCCTGAGAAAAAAAGAACAAAGCTAGAGGTATTACACTCCCTGATTTCAAACTATATTATAAAGCTACAGTAATCAAAACATCATGGTATTGGCAGAAAAACAGATACATCGATCAAAGAAGCAGAATTAAGAGCCCAGAAATAAAGCCATACATATATGAACAATTAATTACAATGAAGGAGCAAAGAGCATACAATGGAGAAAGGTGTTGGGAAAATTGGACGGCCACATGCAAAAAAACAAAAACAAAAAAAACCCCAAAACAAAACAAAAACTGGACCACTATCTTACACCCTACACAAAAATCAACCCAAAATGGATTGAAGACTTGAATGTAAGACCTGAAACCATAAAACTTTTAGAAGAAAACAATATGCTCTTTGACATTGGTCTTAGCAATCTTTCTGGCTATGACTCCTCAGGCAAGGGAAACAAAAGCAAAAATAAACAGATGAGACCACTAAATATTCTGCACAGCAAAGGAAAACATCAGCAAAACAAAAAGACAACCTAATGAATGGGAAAAGATATTTGCAAATCATATATCCAACACAGTGTTAACATCCAAAATATAAAGAGCTCAACAACAACAACAACTTGATTGAAAAATGGGCAAAGGAACTGAACAGATATTTTTCCAAAGACATACAGATGGCCAACAGACACATGAAAAGATGTTCAACATCACTAATTATTAGGGAAGTGCAAATCAAACCCACAATGAGATATCATCTCACACCCATGAATGTGCTATTATCAAAATAGAATGATTATTATCAAAAAAGCAAGAAATAGCAAGTGTTGGAGAGTATGTGGAGAAAAGGGAACCCTTATACAATGTTGCTAGGAATGTAATCAGTGTAGCCACACTGGAAAACAGTATGGATAGTCCTCAAAAAAATTAAGAATAGAATTACCATATGATTCACCTATTCCCCTTCTGGGTATTTATCCAAAAAATACAAAAACAGTAATTTGAAAAGGTATATACACCCAATGTTCATCTAGGTATTATTTACATTAGCCAAGTTATGGAAACAGCCTAAGTGCCCATCAGTGGAAGAATGGATAAAGAAAATGTGGTGTGTGTGTCTATATATATATATATATATATAGACACACACACACACAATGGAATACTTCTCAGCCTTTAAAAAAGATGAAATCTTGCCATTTTTTGTAACAACACAGATGGGTCTTAAAGGTATTATGCTAAGAGAAATGTCAGATGGAAAAAGACAACTACTATATGATTTCACTCATAGATGGAATATTAAAAACACATAAAAACCAAAATCACTACAAACCCAACCAAACAAAACAAACATGGAGATACAGAGAACAGAGTACAGTTGACCCTTGAACAACAAGGGTTTGAATCGTGTGGGTCCACTTATTCTCAGATTCTTTTCACTAAATACTTACTACAGTACCACACAATCCACTGTTGGCTGAATCCCCGAATGTGGAATTTCCTATAAGGAAGCCTGACTGTAAAGTTATATGTGGATTTTTGACTGGTGGAGGGTTGTCGTTCCAACCCTCACATTGTTCAAGGGTCACCTGTAGTAGTTACCAGAGAGGAAGGGGCAGCTGGAGGGCGAAATGGGTATAGGGAGCTAACTGTATGATGATGAAGAGAAACTAAATTTTTGGTGGTGAGCACACTGTAGTATGCACAGAAGTAGAAATATACTGTTGTACACATGAAAGTAATATAATGTTGTAAACCAAGTTTGCCTCAATAAAAAAAAAATCAAAAAATAAAATTAAAAAGAAGAAAATAAAAAGAGAGCATTCACGACCTTTTTATGCACCTGAGCTTCTAGGCAGGGTTTGAAACAGGAGGAGGAATACGGAAGCCCTTGTAACACTCAGCATATTCATGAAAAATATGTCCTCATATTTGATGGAACTCCATGAGGTTACAATTCATTTAGTAGGATATTTATCTTTGAAAATCGATGTTTACATTTGGGATAAGATCGTTTACAACTAAACTCCCCATGGTTGAGGGGGCTTTGTCTCATCTTGTATTGCTGGGAAGATCTCAAAGATAATAGGTTTTTTTTTTTTTTTTAAAGATAATAGGTTTTGAGGAGCTGAAACCACTGGCTGAACTTTGGGCTGGCTTTAGAGAGCTAAAGCTCATCCCAGACTGTCCTCCTGAAACATACATCCTCAAGCCCGTAGCAATGTGGGCCAATGCATTGCTTTAGAAACAAAATTCTATGGGTTGCCAAGTACTGCCATCAGACTGCTGGGGAGGGAGCAGGCCTAACAGAGTATTAATTAACACTCAATTACACAACCGTCAACAAATATATTGGATGCTTCCCATCTGATAGATATTGGGGAATTGTTTGAGGTGCTGGGGTTGCTACTAAGAACAATAGAAGGAGGGGGTAAATAGTGCTTTGAAGAAGGATTCAGAGGAACAGAGGAAGGGATTTAGATTTCCATCTAAAATGGAACTGGAGGATATGTAACGAAGAATCTCACGCATTCTCCCTGAAAAGAACAGAACTTACTGAGACTGATTTCCCATAAGTGCCTGATTTACAGAAGGTTGAGACTTACCTCTTGACCAATGAACATCCAGCAGGAATCTCTCCCCATCCTCAAGCCAATGAACTTACTGCTTGGACTCTGGCTGGACTTAACCCTCTTTGCACTCATTGCCCATAAATACAGCTCACCCCAAACTCTCAACAAACATGCCTGTATCTTGCTACAGTATACATTTTCCGAATTGCAATTCCTCTGCTCTTCCTGAATAAACTCAATTTCTGGTCATTCAAACTTGCTTTGGTTTACCTCTTTATTTAGGTTGACAGAACAAAGCTAGGACCTGGGTCATATGCGTGAGAGGGCCACCTGGGATAGGTTTCACTTTCCTTCTCTTTCCATTGGACTATGGAGATAGCCATATTTAGCATGTATTGCAAAAATTTCGTTTGGGTTTTTCCATAAGATGGTACGGAAAACCCGAATGAACTTTTTTGGCCAACTCAATGGTTTGCATTTTTGCTCCACCTATGCCAGACACTCCATAAAGTCTGATATATTCATTCAGCCCTGAAAGGTGGTATTGTTAGGAATAAAGGAACTGGGCCTTCGTACATTAACTTCTTTATTGAGGCCCATTTTATGGTAGCAGTATCATATCAGTTTAAAATAATGCTCCTATGAATTCTGGGTTCAAATGACAGCTCTACTGTATATGCGACTTTACCAAAGTATATTAACTTTCTGTACTTCATAAGGTTGCAGTAAGAATAAAATGAGTTAATGTGCGTCAATGGCTTAGATCAGCACTTGGCACAAGACTGCACTGAGAAGCAGTTATAGGATTAAACTGAATTAGGAGTGAATATAAGACTAAACCTCCTTTACTCTCAAATATAGTTACAAGAGGAGCCCTTTGAATAGGAAGTTTTCAGGAAGTGCAGAAACAAACCTTAGAGAGGAATACTTTGAACTGTTGCTGGATCAAACTGCTAAAATGTGGCAATGTGTGCTCTCTTGAGCCAGAGGGTGGCCAAGTGTGAGAAAGCCTCCGGGCCTGTGCTACACTCTGCCTGTGGTTTCAAAGCAGCCAATGCCTCAGGGTAGATGGCCAGTCTTCAACAGCCCTAGAATAGAAACTTGGTTTCATGGGTAATATTAGAGAAAGTACACTTAACTTCTGGCCGCCTGCTGGAAGAAAACCCAAAATTTCTTTTCTTATATGCTGAGGTTAGATAAATTATTGCAGAGACCATGCAAATAGGAAACATAGGAACATAGTTGGGAAATTCAGGACTCATGGGAGAAGATTTCTGAGGCTTTTAACAGCAAAACATTACTGTAGAAGCTTAGATTTCATAAGATACAAGGGGAGCTCCTAGAAAATTCTCACTGTTAATACAGTTTATTTAAGAGGAGGAAGATAGAAGAAACGCTATGTTGGTTGACAGGAGAAATCTGAAGTCTCTCAAGTTGACATTCTGAACCCAAGCTCAGCCTAGCTGAGAGGCACTGAAGTACGTGTGGCCCAGCAGCCCAAGTCCTGCACGCAGTTGCAGAGGCTTCTAAGACTGGGAAAAGTGGTACCAGGAAAAGCTCTGTTTTATCTTTTATGTGATTTTTCTCTTTTGTCTCCTTCAGGAACCAACCCGACCCCATTCCAGCCTGGGTAACCCTCTGTCCAGGAATAAAATGAGATTTGGTATAAAACAAAAGAAAATTAAAATAATGTAGTAATAGGCAGAGTTTTACATTTTAAAAGAGTATGCAACATGACAATAAGCCAGGGAATTATTCTGAGAAAGAGTTTTCCAAATTCCTTTACCTTTCATTTATGATGGAACCTGGGAGCCACCTATCGGACAGTTCTCTTATGGTATAAAGGGAATGCCTCACCCCACCCCCGTCAACCTACAATGCCTGTGATGAGAGAGGGTGGGGGCAGGGGAGAGGGAGCAGAACATCACAGTGTCTCAAATGCCTGTTGCTAAGAGGCGGAGAAAAATTCACTGCACTGACTGTGGTGATTTATTTGGATTACAAGGGAACTTAGGTTGCTGCTACTCAATGAAGAGAAGAAGAACTTTTTTTGAAAACCACAGGATATGCTGGAACATCCTTAGTACTCTCTTGTCGAACAGACTTGTTCAATAGAAACCTGCAACAATGCACTAAGGACAAAACCACCAAGGGTTCAGATCTTACAGGAATGAAGGCTGGACTATGCCATCAGGTCAAGAACCCTGTCCAGCTGAGACATTGGCAGAAGTGAGAGAAGGTGGAGCAGACACTGTGAATGCAGCTGTGAGTATTATCCTCAGCCTCACGTCCAGTTACAGGAGTGGGGCCTTCAGTGAAGATTTTACATTGCTTGCTCATTTCAAGGCTCTCTCTTGACTCCCACCAGAAACAGCCCTGGGGGTAGCTATTCCTAGTTTTGGGTGATAATATGACTGAATTTCTATCATCTTCCAAGGTTGTAATGGGAAGTTTCTCATTCCCCGTGCTGGGAATGCAGTTTCCACGTAAATGAAGGAGAATGGATGCTGAGAGGTAAAGGTGGTGGAGTGTACTGGTTTTCTTCCATTTACCCCTTTCAGATCAATTCTCTACCCTTCTCCATCCTGCTCTCTGACCCACTGGAGATTCTTCTTTTTTTTTCTTATTTCCACAATCCTTTCTTTGACAACAATAGACAATCATGGTAACAGGTCTTTAGGGAGCTTTATTCTCTTTAGGTATTCAACTAAAGATACAACAGCTAAGGGAAAATTACAATCTTTATATTATGTGGGGTTTTTTTTTGATGGTTTTGATTTACCATACAAAAACATTTACTTCTGTATGTGGTCAAACCTATCAATCTTTTCTTTGGCCTCACCACGTGGCTTGTGGGATCTTAGTTCCCCGACCAGGGATCAAACCCTGGCAGTGAAAGCACCAAGTCCTAACCACTGGACTGCCAGGGAATTTCCAAATCTATCAATTTTGTCCTGTTTTGTGACTGATGCCATGATTAGAAAAGCTCCCTCTATCACTAGATTATATAAATATTTCTAAATATCTTTAATATAATAGTGAGCTTAGAATGAGAGAGAGCTTTGGGATTGTATAAATACTGGATTCAATTCCAGCTCTGCCATTAACTAGTTGTAACAGACTGTATTTTCCAAAGATGGCTACAACAGTATCTCCCACATCACAAGCTCTTCTACAACTTACCTACTCCCCAATCAAAAGTGGAACCTGGGCTTCCCTGGTGGCGCAGTGGTTGAGAGTCCACCTGCCGATGCAGGGGACACGGGTTCGTGCCCCGGTCCGGGAAGATCCCACATGCCGCGGAGCGGCTGGGCCCGTGAACCATGGCCGCTGAGCCTGCGCATCCGGAGCCTGTGCTCTGCAACGGGAAAGGCCACAACAGTGAGAGGCTCGCGTACCGAAAAAAAAAAAAAAAGTGGAACCTGGCCAGGCTTGTGATTCACTTATAACCAACAGAATGTAGCAGAAGTGATGATGCACGACTTCCAAATGTGATGCAACTTCCACCTTGTTAGAATATACACTTGCCTTTAGAGCCCCTAAGCTTCTGTGTAAGGAGCCTGGGCCTCCATGCAGTACAGGGGTCCAAGTCATATGGAGTCCATATGTAGGTGTTCTGACCAACAGCCCCAGGTGACATCACAACTTATACGAGTATCAACTACAAAAATGTAGAAGTGAAGACACCTCTGAATAATTCCAGTCTCCCACTCGCGAGTCACCTCCAGCCTTCAAGTCTCTCCAGCTGCGGTCGTAGACATCATGCAGCAGAGACAAGCCATCCCTACTACCTACTTTCTGAATTGCTGACCCACAGTACTAGTGAACACAATCATTTTTTATGCATCAATAATAACTGGAAAATTGTGTGATACTTGTTGAGTTAACCCAGTTAGCATCTGGGCAACCTCTTCTTCAGGTTTTTCATCTATTACATTGTTTTACAATACTAGCTACTTCATAGGAAATTGTGAAGATTAAATGAGACCATTTATGAAAAGTACAAAACACGTGTCTATCGCACACTAAGAGGTCAAACAGTAATAGTCACAACAATTAAGAAGTAAGGATTTTATTACATTTAAATCTTTAATATATGTAAAAATTATTTTGATTTAATGCATAAGGTTGCATGTATTATGTACCAGTCAACTCCAAATTAACCTTTAGATTAGTAGGCAAATTACTGTCTTTAAAATGATATGTGAAGAAAAAATTTGCATATATGAAAAAAGAGCTTATGCTTATTTCAGGATTGATACTTGGTGTGCTATCATGGGGGTAAAGAAATTTTCACCTAGGTCTTATTCTGCTCATTTGTTCAAGTTGGAAAATGGAAACAGGAAGAATATCCCAAGATGGGGTAAACCAAGAGAAAATTCTCTCCAAGATTACAGCAATTTTATCTAGGCTGTAAGGAAGCCTAATAAAAAAGATTCTCTTCATTCATGAGGAGCTAATTCACACACTACGTGCACTGTCACTCAGAGGCACCAAAATGTAACTGCATTTTCTAACCCAACCTCATCTTGTTTTATTTTACATTAAAAAAATTTCTTTTAATTAAAAAAATTATTTTTTGAAATTTTTGGCTGCACCACACGGCTTGTGGGATCTTAGTTCCCCGACCAGGGATCGAACCCGTGCACTCGGCAGTGAAAGCTCAGCGTCCTAACCACTGGACTGCTGGGGAATTTCCTCATCTTATTTTAGAGCTCCATGCCCTACGATGGCAGAAAACACTTGGTCTTCTCAGCTTAAAATTTAGAGGGGGAGTAAAGAAAGCAGGGAGGTCAGGGGAAATGTTAACAGTAACATGGTCTCAACTGGAGACTGGCTTTAGTCAGAGCCCATGGAAAAGCTCTGGCACAAAAATTGCACTGCAGACTTAGTCCCAGCTTGATGGAAGGAGTCGGCCATTTGTTGGCTGAGGTCTTTGCTCTAGTTGGGAGTTCAACATCCAGGCGAGGCAGCTGCCATCTGGCAGAGGGCAAATCTCCAGAGAAGTAAATAGCTGTGAATTGTCATAAGCCAACACTCAACGCAGCTGGGTCGCAGACGCACTGATTAGCAAAAAGGACTTGGGCAGGGCACCAAAATCAAATCAACATCATCCACTACATAATGTAATAGTCAATGCTCTACTGCTGACAATGCCAATGCTTGTTCTTGAAAGATCAAGGAAAGATTTTATAATTAGAAACTTCTTGTTCAACAAAGCCAAGTTTTGTCTAAACACTGATTCACAAATATTTTTAAAGTCTATTTTGAAACCCAGTGAAAAACAATGATCCCTCTCTCTCTTTTTTTTCTAAATGACGTTTCCCAACCCCGTGATTCAATGGGTGAGAGAGCCCATATACAGCCAGAAATAAAAATATGCTGTTTCCCCTAAATGTCCATCGACAGATGAATGGATAAAGAAGATGTGGTACTATACACAATGGAATATTACTCAGCCATTAAACAAAATGAAATAATGCCATTTTCAGGAACATGGATGCACCTAGAGATTATCATACTAAGAGAAGTCAGAAAAAGAAAGACAAATAACATATGATATCACTTGTATGTGGAATCTAAAATATGACACAAATGAACATATCTATGAAACAGAAACAGACTCACAGATACAGAAAACAGACTTGTGGTTGCCAAGGGGGAGGGGGCTGGGGAAGGGATGGGTTGGGAGTTTGGGATTAGCAGATGCAAACTATTATATATAGGATGGATAAACAACAAGGTCCTACTGTATAGCACAGGGAACTATATTCAATATCCTGGGATAAACCATAATGGAAAAGAATATGAAAAAGAACATATATATGTATAACTGAATCACTTTGTTGTACAGCAGAAATTAAAACAACATTGTAAATCGACTATACGTCAATAAAATTTTTAAAAACATATGTTGCTTCCCTAACTCAAAATATCCATGTTACATTGGCTTTTCCAACCTGCCTATTTTGAAAAAGTTATCTACATGTCTTTCTTCATCCCAGCTAAAATCTCAGATGAGAATTCCTCAGGAAGGATTATATTTTCAGGCGCAGACAAAGGCAGAGAGTACACCAAACTCTTCAAGTAGAGGGGTAATTGTTTTACTGTAAGAATTTCATGTGGCATAGTAAGGGAGAAAAATTATCGTGGAAATCCAGGACCAAGAACTGCAGTAAGTTTCATTCACAAGGAGAGAAATGCCAGGGTTATTCTATAACCCAGGGAAGCTTCACCACCTTGGCCACAGGTGGGTTGTTTCACCACCAATGCTACTCAGTTTCTCTCTGCCTATTTGTTTCATTCCGTGTCACCTGCATCTCTTCCCACCCCCACTAGCTTCTGCTATATCATCCCTTCTGTTTACTCATAACTGCATCTTACATAGGACACTTTGTAACTGGAACACTACCACATGGCATCTCTATACATTCTATTATCTTCACCTGCTTTATTATCAACATTTTTTTCACATTCTTATGAGAGAAGACTGACCAGCCACTCTGGCACAAGGTTTCCATTTCCAATTCAATAACCTAGTTCAACCACGTGATAGCTGGCTACCTGTCCAGGAAGGGCCATGATAACTCCACCCATACCAAATTGTTTCTCATATCTTAGTTTCCACAAACTGAAATGCCCCTAAAATTTTTCTTGATGCCTCATCCCTTTGCCTGTCCAGTTTTTTCCTGGCCTGAGATTCCTCCTAAGAGCTCTACCAGAGAAAGATGGGGCTCACGTTGCCAGCAAATTGGGAAACTGGAGTTAGTCTTCTTTTATCTCCATAACCCATGGGCAAAAGGAGAGTGCCAGGTGTCAGAGCTAATCAAGAGAGAATCTCAGCCCAGAGGAGTGGGTATGGACAATAAAGTATGATCACAGAATTCCCAGGATGAGATTGGGATTATTTTGACACAAGTCTTTGCATTTCCATATAGGAGATAATAAATAACCATTTTAAAACCCAACACTATTCATGGCAGCACCATCATAAGAAAACCAAAACGCTGTGCGCGGGGATTTGCAAAAATTCCGCCTAGTGCTCCATCACTAATGAGAATCAGTTATCTCCTAGTAGCCTCCTTATGATGGCTACTCTTCACTACCAGCTGGCTTTCTCACTCTCTACAATTGGTTAGAAGTGGAGAGCAAAATACAGGTTTGGGGGAAAAGATAAGGGGGATGGTGAGTTGAAGAATAATCAAAAATCCAGGAGACATGCAGAACTAGACTCCCTCAGGGAGGTTGCAATAGTTTTTATGTTTGCAACAGATGAGCTCTGTCCTCTTTTCAAAACTTAAGAAGTTGATGTCCTCACAGTTGGTCATACACGACAGTTTTGAATAAAAATACATACTCCGCCCTGAGGAGGTGAAAGAAAGGGAATATAACTGTAATGACTCTGTTTTCTCCTACCATATTCCTAGGAATAACCTCTTTTCAGAGACTCAATGATCTTTCTCTAGACCCAAATGAGCTAAAAGACAGAGTCTATCAATTACTGACCCAGAGAGTGGATTTTATTTCCTAACTTATAAGGAACACTCACCTTTCCTTTCCTCAAAGCTGTCTTAAGGAAAAGTCCATCTTTGCCCTACCCTCTGCAGGACCACCCCATCCTCACCCATCCTACTCACCAATGTATTCCATGGACAAAAGCAGGTAACTGTCTCTAAGGGGAAAAGGTGGTTGTTTCTCAGTCACTTTATACCCAACACTACCTTTTCTGGTAAGTAAATGTTTTCAACAACACAGGTCTGGTGGTACTTCAGGGTGCAGGACCTCATGCCTTCATAGCATATCCCAAGATGATATTTTTTACATTTATAACACATCGTTGAAGGCTCTGCCAAACACAGAAAGAGGTGCTTAAAGGATGCAGTATGGAGTAGGTTCTCCAGGTCTGGGGGCTTCCCAACAGGAACTTACTATTGACTAGTGGTTCCCAACTTTTCTAGGGACCCTGATCCCTTTGATAATCTTGTGAAAGCTAACTTATACAGACATAAATCAAATATTGTATATAATCTCAAAACGTTGGAGTTCCTGTAAAATTTATCTATGGTCCCCAAGTAATGAACCCCTTATCTAGCCTAATGATTTTGTCCAGTAATGGGGAAGAGGAAGCAAAGACGGGGACTTTAGCTTCCTTACTCCATGAAATGGACTAAATTGGTCTGGGAGAAGATCAAACTCCTAGGATTCTACAGTAGGAATGGATAACAGCTTTCTTAAAAGATGGGGGGGAAGGTTTACTCCAAAAATGTCACCAATAACCTTTTTACCAAGGACTTTAGACTAGCTGTGGTCATACCTATCAGATGTTCACAAAATTCACCTGTGAAAAGAAGAAGTTTCCCTGTCATAATCGCACGTGCATCGGCCAAAGCCCCAAGAGCCAATTCTGGAAATTTCTCCTCCCCCAGCATCTTCCCATCTCTTAATCAACAACCAACCCTTCCTCTGTCTCCAGGACTTATCCTTACTCATGCAGACCAGAAAGACTATGCACAGCAGAAAGAGAACAAACATCCTGGGACTTTGGTCATGTGCAGTTGCCTGTGGAAGGTACTGGTTGATCTCTCCCAGTGTTTTGTCCTTGGGCTATTCAGCTAAATCATATAATCATAAAATTTCAGTGACGAACAGTACCTCAATGTTCCCAGAACCAAGCAAACCACCAACTGGAGTCTCAATGTCCCTAAGGCATCTATTTAAAAATTCTCCTCAATGATGAATATATATATATATATACACACACACACATATACACATATATATATACATTCTTTATTCATTATTGTATAGCTAAGCTTTGTGCTCTGCAAGTCAAATTTTTTCCCCACATTTTAACCTTTCAGGTATTTCAAGACAGGATTTGGACACCTTAGTTCCTTTTAGCTCTCTTCACTAATCTCAGAATAATCTCAGATTTGTCTTTGTCTCACTTAGACTGAAGCACCAGGAATTAAGTTCAGGACTCCAGGTATAGTCTGAATGTGGAAGAAACACTGAGTGTCCCTTCTGTGGTGTAGGAAAGGGACGTTTCAGCAGAAAGGTGAGATGTGCCTAGTTTGCCTTCAGGTGTTATTAACTAATTCATGGATTTTTAAAAGTAAATATTTTCTACACACATACCAAATGCCAACATCATAAAAAGAGAAGTCACCAAGTGAACCAGGCCACTAATCTGTGGCCTCACAAAGACTTGAGTCTAGTTAAGGAGACCACAAGTACATCAAGCACAGTTGGCTATGGGGGCCTAAATGAGAGACATTCAAAGTTGACTGCCTGACCAGGGAAGGCTTCCCTGAAAAAGGGATAGTTGAGCCAGACTTTGAAGGCTAGTGATGTGTTAGTTAGAAGACGTGAATAGGGACAGGCGCCCAAAGGAACAGCAAATGTCAAAATACAGAGATGTCAGGCAACCTGACACACTGGGATGAGAGCTGGTCATGTGGTTCTAGAGACATGGGTGAGCAAGAAACTCAGAGAGATGCACCTTGTTGGAGGTGATGGCATATGGGTAAAGAGAGGGGCTCAAGGGGACAGTGCACTGCACTTGTTGCTGAGATTACTTTGTCCCAAGCACATAAAATGGGATCTCTTGCTCACTATTGTGCAATTGCAAGACATCAATGAAAAGAGTCATTTTTCCCAGGGCTGGAAAAGACATTAAAGTACCCACTCCTCTGTACCAATACTGAATTCTAGAAAGGACATCTCCCTTTATCCCAAACTTAAGCTTGGTACACACATGGGTTCAGATCCTGGCTCTGCTGCTTGCCAACGTTGTGACTCTGGGTGAGTTACTGACGTTCAGAATAATTTTCATCATAGGATTGGTATTAGTAGCATTTTAAGGTCTGTGAAGAGAGAAAGCTCATATTTGTTAAGGTCCTGGAAACTATCAAGCACTAACTCCCTGTGCAGTGCTTAAAATTTCAGGAGAAGCCTGGGCCCTTTTGCTAGGGTAGGTGTCAGAAACTGAAGTCAAAAGGAGCCACACGCAGGAAAGGGCACCTGACTGCGAGAGGCAATGAGGTGGAGGCTCTAACTGTGGTTTTGGCATCCAAGGGCCAAGAGCCTGGCTGTGAGGATGATGTTGGGAGCATCCTGTCAGGTGTTAAGTTGCAGCAAGGCTTACATTTGGCTTTGGGTATTGGAAAAGATGGAAAGATTAATTACATTGTCTTCTAGAATGAACTTTGAAGACATAGTCAGCTTTAGAACAAACCGTTTAATTTGCTTTGGGTGGGTTAGCAGCTGGGAACTAGCTGAGCTCTGATTCACTGAGACTGGGTGAGAACTGGGTCCCATTCTCATAGCTCAAGCGTGAGGTCATGCATGAGCTGACGATGCTCAGTTTTATATCTCTACCTCAGACCTCTACTTGGAGTTCTAGATTCACATCCACAAATACACATTCTACTTCAGAAGCCTCACACATACTACGAGACATTGTTTACAAGAGAAAATCTGATGGATGAGATACTGTGGTAGGATGAGAAGTAGATCAGAGAACCTCTTGCTTGGGTGGAGTTGCAAAATTCTACAATCCTAACTGAAAATAATCCCGTAGAAAAGAGATTCAGAACTCAATGGGCCTTCCAGAAAATATCTGCCAAGGGGCACCTTGAAGGAAGAAGAATAGAAACTGGGCAAACTGTGGTTTAACCTAGAATTTTTTCTTCCTTTGCTATGATTCTAGACTCACTCGCTTTAAAGAGAGAGAAGAGAAAACAGGCGACAAATAAAGGCTCAGAAGTATGCCTTCTTGATAAGCCTTTGGAAAGTCCTGAAAAATGCTATCTAGTTTTCAACATCTTCTCCTGAAAGATGGAAGAACAGAAAATGAGATTCAAAGACTTCACAATCTTGATTGCCATTCTAGAATCAATTCTTTTCAAAGGAACATATCCCCCCATGTTTAAGGCCTCTCTTCTTAGGCAGAGATGGGCTCCACACTCTGGTCATAGAAAAGGAACACTATAAATTTTGCGGCATTTGAGCTAAAACTTTATTTCACCCAATCTTTATCTGATATCTAAAAATGTCATACTTGAGATATTTTGATGAACATATTGTTCCTACAACTAAAGAACATGTCGTTAAAATGAACTCATGAGAGAAGATTCCTATTGCCTCTAGCCAAAGTACCATAAGCTCACTGACGGGTTTCAGAGACTGACAGTGCCAGAACTGGTCATAATTTTCCAGTGGTTTACCCATGGTGAACCTTACCTGAGTTAACTTTTGTAGAGACAGGTACCTAAAGCATGGGCAAAACTGGCCAGATTCACAATATATATTTCCTAAAGATCAAGCCATGTGATAATTCTAGAGATGATTTCACAGCCCTACAAAGTAAACAGTCCCTGGCCTTGGAGAACAGATTTCTAGTAAAGTGAAAGAGTTCTGGGCTGAGAATCAGAAATTCTAGGTGGAAGGCCCAGCTTGGTCATAGATTATACACCTTTTCATCTCTTTCACTCTTTGTGTTCTCATCCATGAAGTGTGGAGCTAGGTGAGCTTTTTTTTGACTTATTCGTTGCTCTGCTCTTACACATGAAATTGCGCCTGGTCCATAAAAGCTCTCAATAAATATTAGTTGAATGTATGAATAAATCTCCAAGAGGCATTCAATCAAGATGGTTAAAAGTATGGCTTCTGGAACTAGAAAGTCTTGCTCTGAGTACTGGTGCTATAAGTCACTAGATATGTGATCTTGGGTAAGATGCTGGATCTCACCAAGCCTGTTTCCTCCTCTGTGAAACTGGGATAAGAATAATATCAAAGAAGAAAAACAAAAGAAAAAAAAAGAATGATAATATCATAACTGCATTAATAATAATTACTATGATGAACAGTATATAAAAAACAAAGTTAACTTCATGTAAGCGCCAACATTTATTAATTATCATTCTCTGCTATGGGGTGGAGAGAGCATGAACTTGAGCTCCCAGAGGAAACCTTGTGTGATTGGTTCCCCTTAGGCATGAATAATCCCTGCCCTATGATGAAGAGGAAGGTTTCTTCTTGTGGCCTAAAGACCTGTGCTTGCATACCCTGGCTTCTTTTCTTCCTGTATAACAGACTTCTCTGTCAGGATGGACAAACACTTCTTGTTGCTCTCATCCGTCTTCTCCTGCATTGCGGGTGAGTCACAGACTTGAGTGGGCTCCAGAGACAGGATCTAGGAAGCCCCATGGAACTCCATATGTGTAGTTGGCGTCCATGCGGGGCTGAGTCTTGACCACGTTTATACGGGAGGGGAAGACAGCCTTCAGAATGCTTCCTGGGCCTCCATGCCAACTTGTCTGCCCTTTTCAACATTCTGCCATTCCCCACCAAGGGCTCAAGCCGCTGTGGCTGCCCCATCATAGTGCTCCCCACTCTGTCCCTACCATTCCCCATAATCAAAACTCTTAGTGAGATTTTCCTCAGGACATCCTTTCCATTTATAAATCTCTATCCCATCTGCTGAGCCTACAATGAATAATTTTGTAGCTGGCTTTAGTGCTATCAAGGGCTTTTGATGCCCTTATCAGGGATTTTTATATTACAACAAGTGATTGCAGGAAAGAAAATACTGGATGCACTGGAATCAGACAGATTAAAAAATGTTTCAATTACTGTCTTAAATTCTCTGTACCTCTGGTTGCTCACCTGAGAAATGGGGAAATCCCTACTTACAAGGCCTTTGTGAGGATTAAATCAGATACAAAGTAAGAGAACATGGCCCATATGAGATGCTCGATAAATGTTACTTTCTCACTTAGGTGCACCCAGGAGAGGTGTTTTTCTATTTTAATTAAACCTGTATTTTGACCAGCTCACCCCACAGCACCACAAAAAGTGGCACTATGATATAATTCATGAGGCCTTCACATAGATTCAGTTCCAAGTTAAAAACAGAGTATATCACCTAACAATACGTAAGCCGCCAATCTCAGAAATCCCATCGTAGTAATGCTAGCACAGGTAAAAGTTTAAAGCTCTCAGCCTCATTATCACTCTTGTCTATCTACAGTGCTGCCAGGTAAGCCAGGCCAGCATTAACAGAACCATTTTTAAGCCGGAAAGCCATTTAGCCAGAGGCTAAATCTTTGCTCAAAGTCACCAGGTTAAAAGGGCTGAAGTCGGGACCAGAAACCTTGAACTCTCACAGAGGCATTTCTCCGGGATGTGGAGTTGGTGAGAGATCCAGCTGCTTACTCCGGGATCCCAGCCACCAGCTCTTCACCCACCCGCGTACCACACCCTGCACCCCAGGCCTGGATAGGTCTAGCTTCTTCTAAGTCTCTGCCTCCCCAGGCCTCACACCAGCTCTGTGCTCTCCAGCAGTGACACCCCTGAGATGCATAACATGCCACCTTCGCACACAGACAGATCGCTGTAGAAGGGGCTTCGGTGTCTGTGCTGCTGAGAAGAAGCATGAGACATGCATGATCTTAAAGATCTTCCAGGGTAAGTTAGAGGAGGTGCTGTGAGATTCCTAGAAAATTCTTAGGAGAGTACTCCACCAATTTCCTATCTCAGACTAAGGCCAACTCAAGAGAGGAACCAAAGTGCCGTATACCCCTGGGCATGGGTCCCTGTGCATGCAGACAGAAGAGGACCTGGGGAAATGAGACACGAGGAAGAAGCATCTGTACAAAGAGTTGAGGGTTGCCAGGGAACTTAGGCAAATAACCCCTGCAGGGGACCTGTGATTTCTTCATCTCCCTGCCTGAGTCTCCTTGGGAAGTACAAGATGGGAAGCCAACCCCAGACCTCCCTCGGATGCCTAAATAAATTTTTACTGACAGGACTAGTGCCAGGTTTGACTTGTCTTTAAAGAACTTAGATCACTGGCTTATTTTCTATGATTTCTTCTTATTACAGATAACACCCTCCAGTTATCATATATGGTGTGTCAGAGATTCTGCAGAGAACTGACATACGATCTCAACGATGAACTTATGTTCATACATGCTGCAACGACAATTATTGTAACTTCAAAAATCTAAAATATTTTTTCTCCAAAGTTGTCCCTTTAAAATGTTATTGATGTTTCTCTGCCTTCACAGTCTGCCCGCCCTTGCTTTTCTGCCCTGTCTGTCCTGGAAGGATCCCAGCTCTCTCTGTAATTCAGTGTTATCCTTCCTGGTGCCTCAAGCTTGGTTCCTACCTCAGTCGGAGGATAATTATTCTGAACAACAGATTTCTCCCATTACAGGGTCTGGCATTTCTGTACTTCAAGCGGCCTCCCCCAAGAGGCCCAGTAGAAAACTTTAAAACAAGACCATTCTAGATCCTTGTGATTATCTTAGATAGTGGAGGTGGACTAGAAATTCTTATTATGGCTATAATTAGGCAGAAATAGCAACAAAACAGATGGTGGACACTCAAGGTTTTCCTCTATTGGCAAAAAGTTATTTTACCCTGTGGACAGTGTCCATCTCACACTCAGTCATGATTTTCTTAGCATTTACATGGTGTCTCCATATACAATGTAAGAAACAGCAAATAAAGAATTTCCTGCCTCTGTGACATTCACAGTTCACACATAGCCACTTCTAGGCCTGTCAAGATGTACATTCAAGATATATTACAACTCTCATTTCTTCCTATTCCTCTTCTAGTCTTCTCAATTCCTTTCCTCTTTTGCCACCCACCTCTACTCTGACCTCCCCGGCAATGAACACAATGACTATAAAAATTCTCCCTCTTCTGAATACCCAAGTCACTTTATGGGTACTTTTTTTTTTTGACACTCTTTCACAAAAATGAATCATTTCTCTGTTTGTCTAATTTGCCCTAGTATGTTATAAATCACAGCTAGAACATGTGCCTTGTCTTATTCATCTCTATTGCCTTTAGCTGGCCAATTAAACTTTATTGTGTTTAATTGAACAGCCAGTAAAGTTGATGGAATTTTTCTTGTCCATCTGTTTAGCGTGACTTTTCTGGTTTTTTACCTATTTTGTTTAGTGTACTGGGAATGGTAACCTCTACTCCCTACCAGACATAGAACGTTCACTCCAGTGCCAACATACCATGTGTTTTTCTCAAAGAGATTATGAAAAGGACATTTCTTACTATGGGACCCTCCACTACTCAAATATATTAACTAAAAAAATTTTTTTGATGGGATTCTTCTAAAACTGAATAGCTAATCTTACTTCAAAATTCAAAATCAATACTTTATTATATCAAGTATGAAATAGGCCTGGAAGTTTAGAAAGGGTAATCTGGCCCAACCCTTGGAAATATCTGAAAGCACATGTTTTCCTAGTTTTAACGATGTCAGGATTGATCACATAAATTTGCTTGTTCTCAGACTTATCTATACCATCTAAAGTTTCCCTTCAATCTTTCATCTAACAGATTTTAGCCCTATTGATTATTGTTAACAAGATCTGTTATTCATTATGAGTTGAATAATAATCCTCTTAATTGAAGTATAATTCATATATAATAAAATGCACATATTTTAAATACACAGTTTGATGTGATTTGAAAAATGTATAAACCTATATAACCACCATCTCATTTAAAACATAGAATATTTTTATCACCTTAGTAAGTTTCTTCAGGTAACAATCCACTCCCAAAAGTAGTATTCTAACTTGTATCACGATAGAACTAATTTTATTTTACCTGTTCTTATTTTTTGGCTGCGTTGGGTCTTCATTGCTGCGCGTGGGCTTTTCTCTAGTTGCAGCGAGTGGGGGCTACTCTTCGTTGCGGTTCGTGGGTTTCTCACTGCGGTGGCTTCTCTTGTTGCAGAGCATGGGCTCTAGGAGCACGGCTTCAGTAGTTGTGGCTCACAGACTCTAGAGCGCAGGCTCAGTAGTTGTGGCACACGAGCTTAGTTGCCCCACGGCATGTGCGATCTTCCTGGACCAGGGTTAGAACCCATGTCCCCTGCATTGGCAGGCGGATTCTTAACCACTGTGCCACCAGGGAAGTCCCAGCCTGTTCTTGAACTTATTATAAAAGAAATTATACAGAAAGTACTATCTTGAGTCTGGTTTCTATCACTCACCATAATATTTTTAAGATGCATGTTTCACTTATATCAAAAGTTTATTCTTTTTTTTCCCCATTGTATACGTACACTACAATTTATTAGATCAATTCTCTTATTGATGGACATTGAGTTGTTTCCAGCTTTGGGCTATTGTGAATAAAGCTGCTATGAACATTTTCATATAAGAGTTTTGATGGACATACACACTCATTTCTCTTTGGTAGGTAATTAAAAGTAACATGTATGAGTCATAGGGTAGGCATATGCATAACTTTAAAAGAAAGCCAAATAGTTTACCAAAGTGGTGGTACCAATATATAGTCCTACCAGTACTGTATGAGAATTCCAGTTACTCTACATAACTCCCATCACCAATTATTATCAGTCATTTATTGTTTTGTTTTTTTACTTTTTGGCTGCACCTCGCAGCATGTGGGATCTTAGTTCCCTGACCAGGGATCAAACCCTCACTCCCTGCAGTGGAAGCTCAGAGTCCTAACTGCTGGACCGCCAGGGAAGTCCTACCAGTCATTTAAATTTTAACTAGTCTACTCATCGTAAAAGTTATCTTACACTTTACTGATAACTAATGGAATTCAGCCACTTTTTATGCTCCAGGTTAGATAATAATTCATCCATGTTTCCTTCTAATACTTTCATGGATTTAAATTAACATTTTGATTCTCCATTTGGAATTTACCCTTGTAAGAAATTGATCCAATTTAATCTATTTCCACATGACTAGCCAATTAGTCCAACAACATTTATCTTTTATTTATTTCTTAATATATCTTTACTGGAGTAAAATTGCTTTACAATGTTCTGTTAGTTTCTGCTGAACAACATGAATCAGCTATATGCATACATATATCCCCATATCCTCTCTCTCTTGAGCCTCCCCCCCCCCACCCAGGTCATCACAAAGCACCGAGCTGATCTCCCTGTGCTATGCAGCTGCTTCCCACTAGCTAGCTATTTTACATTTGGTAGTGTGTATATGTCAATGCTACTCTCTCACTACATCCCAGGCTCCCCTTCCCCCACTGTGTCCTCAAGTCTGTTCTCTACATCTACATCTTTATTCCTGCCCTACCACTAGGTTCATCAGTACCATTTTCCTAGATTATATATATATACATATATATATGTGTTAGCATACGGTATTTGTTTTTCTCTTTCTGACTTGCTTCACTCTGTATCACTGACTCTAGGTCCTTCCACCTTACTACAAATAACTCAATTTCATTCCTTTTTATGGCTGAGTAATATTCCATTCTATATATGTGCCACATCTTCTTTATCCATTCATCTGTTGATGGACACTTAGGTTGCTTCCATGTCCTGGCTATTGTAAATAGTGCTGCAATGAACATTGTGGTACATGTATCTTTTTGAATTATGGTTATCTCAGGGTACCAGAAATATTTATTTTAAAGTTAACATTTTTCTCAACTAATTTGAGATGCCTCTTTCATAATATGCTGAATTTCCATTAGCACTTAACACTAATTCTGGGTTCTCTACTTAGTTAAATTTTTCTACACATTACCTCTACCTCACAACATACACAAAAAACAAATTCAAACTGGATTGTAGGTTTAAAGTGAAAAGTATAACAATAAAACTTCTAGAAGAAAGCACAGCATGTAGTTGTAACTTTGGAATAGGCAAAAGGTTACTTAAACATCACCTGAACAGCAAAACCATTTTTAAACATTGATAAGTTAGACTTCATTGAAATTAACAATGGCGGTTCATCAAAATGTATCAGTAAGAGAGTGAAAAGACAAGTTAACGACTTGGAGAAGATATTTGCAATACTGATATCCTAAGTAGAACTTGTATACAGAATATAAAAATCTTACAGCTTTCCTAGACAAACAAAAGCTGAGGGAATTCATCACCACTAGACCTGCCTTGCAAGAAATGCTGAAAGGAGTTATACAAGGTGAAATAAAAAGATGTTAATTAATGACATGAAGACATATGAAAATATATAAGACACTGGTACAGGTAAATATACAGTCAAACTTAGAAAACTCTAATAGCATGGTTTGTTAACCACTTAACTATACTACAAAGGTCAAAGGAAAAAGCATTAAATATAATTTAGCTACTATAATTTGTTAATAAATACACAATATAAAAAGAGTTAACTAATGACCTCAAGATATAAAAAAGATGAAGTAAAAGAGTGAAGTTTTGTAGACAATAAAAATTAAGTTGCTATCAGGTTGAACTAGATTGTTTTACCTATGAGATGTCTTATATAACACTCATAGTGGAGGGGAAATTGGAAAAAGATAGTCAAAATGTACAAACTTCCAGTTATAAGAAAGTTGCTAAAAGCTCTCATCACAAGGAGACTTTTTTTTCTTTTTATTGTATCTCTATGAGATAAAGGATGTTAACTAAACCTATTATGATGATCATTCACAATATATGTAAACCAAACCATCATGATGTACACCTTAAACTTATATAGTGATGTATGTTAATTATTTCTCAATAAAACTGGGGGGCGGGGGGAAGACTCATGGTAACCACAAAACAAAACCCTTGAGTAGGGGCACAAAAGATAAAGAAAGGGGAAACAGCAAACCATCATGGAAAACACCAATTTACAAAGGTAGGCAGAAACAACAGGAAAAAGAAACAATATAAATACAAAAAAACCAGAAAACAATTAATAAGATGGCATTAGTAAGTCCTTACATATCAATAATAACTCTAAATGTAAGTGGATTGAATTCACCAATCAAAAGGCACAGAGTGGCTGGAAGGATAAAACAACAAGACCAAACCATGTGCTGCCTACAAGAGACTGACTTCAGTTTTAACACATTATTGACTGGGAGATTTTTTGCAGAAACGAATGCTTGTGGCTATAATATGTCTCCAGTCAAAAATGTGTTAAGGACACATATAGGCTCAAAGTGAAGAGATGAAAAAAGGTAATCCATGCAAGAGGAAGCCAAAAGAAAGCAGGGGTAGCTATACTTATATCACAAAAATTAGGCTTTAAGCCAAGAAACAGTAACAAGAGACAAAGAAGGTCAATATATAATGATAAAGGGGCCAATTCACCAAGAAGATATGATGATGATAAATATATACAAACCCAACTTCATGATGTACATAAATGTATTAAGACAATACTAGCAGAGTAAAAGAGAAATAGACTATGATACAATAGTAGTAGGGAACTTCAGTATCCTACTTTCAGCAGTAGACAGATCATACAGATAGATGATCCAGATAGATCATCTGGACACAAAACAAGGCTTAGGAAATTCTTAAAGATTGAAATGATACCAAGTATTTTTTTCTGACCACAATGGTATGAACCTAGAAATAAAGAGTAAAAGAGGAAACTGGAAAATCTACAAACATGTGGAAATTAAACAACACACTCCAGAACAAGCAATGACTCAAAAAAGAAATCAAATGAGAAATCAAATAGTATCTTGAAGCAAATAAAAATGGAATCACAACATACTAAAATTTATGGGGTACTGCAAAAGTAGTTCTAAGAGGCAAATTTATAGTGATAAGTGCATATATTAAGAATATAGAAAGATCTCAAATAAACAACCTAAATTTACACTTCAAGGAACTAGAAAAAGAAGAACTAACTAAGCCCAAAGTTAGCAGAAGCAAAGAAATCACAAAAATTGGAGTGAAAATAAATGCAATAGAGACCAAAAATTTTTTTAAATAAACAAAACTAAGATCTGTTTTTTTTGAAAAGATAAACAAAATTGACAAACCATTAGCTGGACTAAAAAAAAAAAGAGATTCAAATAATAAAATCAGAAATGAAAGAGGAGACACTACAAATGATAACTTGGAAATAATAAGGATCATATGAGACTACTAAGAACAATTACAGGCCAATCAGTTGGTTAACCTAGAAGAAACGGATCAATTCCTAGAAACATAAAACCTATGAAGACTGAATCAGGAAGAAATAGATAATCTGAACAGACCAATAATAATTAAGGAGACTGATTCAGCAATCAAAAACCTCCCAACACAGAAAACTGAAGGACCAGATGGCTTCACTGGCAAATTCTACCATACATTAAAAGAAGAATTAATGCCAATCCTTCTCAAAGGCCTCCCAAAAATTAAGGAGGAAGGAACATTTCCAAATTCATTTTACAAGACCAGCACTACCCTGATACCAAAGCCAGATAAGGACACTACAAGGAAGGAAAACTAGAGACCAATATCTCTGATAAATATAGAGGCAGAAATTCTCAACAAAATATTAGCAAACTGAACTCAACAACATATTGAAAGGATTATACATTGTGACCAAATAGGATTTATCTCTGGGATGCAAGTATGGTTCAACCAATGCACATCAATAAATGTGATACACCACATTAATAGAATGAAAGATAAAAATTACATGATCATCTCAATAGATGCAGAAAAAGCATTTGACAAAATATAACATCCTTTCGTGATAAAAATCCTCAAAAAATTGGTTATAGTAGGAACATAAAACCTACAACCAAGAATATGCTTGTTCAGATTCAACGGAGAAATCACAAGCTTTACAGGCAAGCAAAAGCTAAGACAATTCAGCACCACAAGACCAGCTTTACAACAAACACTGAAGGAACTTCTCTAGGCAGAAAAGAAAAGCCCACAACTAGAAACAAGAAAATTACAGATGGGAAAGCTTACCAGTAAAGGAAAACATATAGTAAAGGCAGGAAATCAAGAGGAGAGGACAAATGCAGGACATTGGAAATGCATGTGAAATTAAAAGACTAGCAACTTAAAGCAATCTCGTATACATATAGACTGCTATATCAAAACCTCCGCATAACTGCGACATTAAGGCATCAAAGGGTTTCTTTCCTCCCCAGGGTTCCCCTGTTTCTTTCTTTCAGTCCTACTCTAGGTCAACCCTTGGGCCAATTATTCTCCTAGGTATCTTACTTTCTTTCTTCATTCCAAAATTAAAATTCCTTCTCACAACCTCCTAAGGCTCTGAGAATTCAGGGTCCTTTTCTCTCTGAGCCTCAGGTTGAAACTACTTTCTATGAAGCCACCTAAATGCTGGCTTTACTCTGCTACTTCTCCTTGGACTGTGGGCACAGAAATTTTCCGATATTTTCCCTTCTGCACACAAAAAACTCTACTCGGTTCTTAATTCTTTTATTTCTAAAAATGTAAACATCTGTAAGAAGTACAGCAGATACAAAGAAACATGGTGTAAAGAAAACCTTGTTCACCATCTGGCATGTCCTGTCTAAGACTTTCATTTGTAAGAGGTGGTTCTCAGTTGGGGATGGTTTTGCCCCCACGGTTGGCATTGGGTGATATCTGGACACATTTGTGATTGTCATTATTGGGATGCTACTGCATCTGAAGTGTAGAGGTCAGGGATACTGCTCCACATCCTACAATGTACAGAACAGTCCTCCCAAACAAAATATTATCTAGCTCAGAATATCAACAGTGCTGAATTGAGAAACTCTGATTTACAACATCACCATATTTCATTCCATCTCAACTCATATAGCATCTGCCCCTCCCAGCTGGGGCATCTCACTGATTATTAGGAATTTCAGGACAGGAGTTTTGCTCCTGAGTGAAAGGAAGTAATTAAATGTTCTGACTTAATGGCAGGACATTTAATTTAAAATTTAATCCAACCACACTGAATCCCATTACACACAGAGCTTTGATAGTGGTGGCAAGTAACAGCAAATATGAGACATATACCTGCCCTCAAAGAGCTTGATCGTCTTGGGAGGAAAAGAAATACACACTTGGAGAAGTAATAAGAATAAAAAGCAAGATATGAGTATCAGTGCTTAAGACATAAATAAGAATGATTGGGAGTAACATACTTGAGTTGGCCCTTAAACAGATTTAAAATGAAAGCATTTTAGAAATGAAAGCAATTAACATAATATCTAATGTAACTCCATTTAACAGGTGAGAAGAAAAACACAGAGAAACTAACCTGTCCAAATTATGCTGGCAAATTACTGGGAAGAGAACTCTGGTCTCCTGATTCCTGACCCTTGCTGTTGCGTTTACAGCCGTTGCCTTTGTGACTGCTAAAAAAGGAGAGAGAGAGATGAGCAGAGAAGGCCCTGTATGAACAATGGTAGAAGTGTACATCATCACCATAGTTATAATAATAATCATTGCTGACATATGGATGCTTAGTGAGTAGACTGGTGAAGGGCTCACATTATGAAGTATCAGAAAGTAAGACTGGAAAGGAATGAGCAGCTTGGGATGAAGAGATAAGATTAAACTAAACAGAATATTAACAGTCTCAGTCTAGGTATTTTAGAAGTTAAATAAGAAATAAAGGTAAGTGCTATAGGAATTTCAAAAAGGGTCAAATTCCAATGGCTGAGGGTAATCAGGCATGGCTTGGTGGGAGGGTTAAACTGTAGATGAGCTTTCAAGATGCACAGGATTTGAAAGGAGATAAGAGGGGAATCTAGATAAGGAAGGGATCCAAAGTTAAATAAACCAAGTGGCTTTGAGGACAGTGAAGAAACAAGACTGACTACAATGGGAAGCTTGAGTAGAGGGGACCTGGGAAATGAGCCTGAAAAGGCAGGATGGGTCCAGATCATGCAGGGCCCCAAGAAGAATGAATTTACTCTGGCAAAGAGAGACCACTGCAGGTGCTTTAGCAGAATAACTTGATTAATGTTTTAGGACGACTCCTCTGGCAATGATGTATAGGATGAACAGAGCCAAGAGAGATAAAAGGGAAGGCAGAGAGCTATTCTTCTCGTAAGAACAGAATAAAGAATATTATAAAGACTAAAGAATACTATACAATATTTATAATGCAGTGAGTTATTATTTCATAGACACTATGCTAACGTACTTTTTCTCATTTAATTCTCACAGAAAACATACAAAGGAAGTCGAATTATCATCTCCATTTTTAAAATGAGAAAATAGAATCAAAGAGAGGCTACATAACTGGCCCAGGTCACATATCTAGGCATTGGAGGAGTCAGAATTTGAGCCCAGATAATATGACCCAGAGCCTACAGTCTTAGCTACTATGCCGTATCCTTCAATATTATTAAATGTGTCTGAAAGAATCCAAGAACAAAATAATAGGGCTGAACTAATGATTAGTGGTAAAAAAGGAACTGGAAGGAAGAGAGATGAGACTTTACAAGGGAACAAATGACAGAACTTAATGAGATATATGGAGATGAGAAAGAGTAAAAAATGATCATCTCTTGGGCTTCCCTGATGGCGCAGTGGTTGAGAGTCCGCCTGCCGATGCAGGGGACACGGGTTCGTGCTCCGGTCCGGGAAGATCCCACATGCCGCGGAGCGGCTGGGCCCGTGAGCCATGGCCGCTGAGCCTGCGCGTCGGGAGGCTGTGCTCTGCAACGCGAGAGGCCACGGCAGTGAGAGGCCCGCGTACCGCAAAAAAAAAAAAAAAAAAATCATCTCTTAAGGGGTGAGAGGACGGGGAAATGATAATACCATTCACCCTTGGAAATCACAAGGGTGAAACCAGAGGGTAAAGATGAGTAATATTTCACATATGCTGCATTTGCAAAGATGAAAAGAAATTCACGTAGAAATTCTAATATGCAGATAAGATAGATTTCAGAAACTCAGGAAAGAATAAGGATTGAAATTACAGATTTTGAAATTATCTCACATAAAATGAATAGCGGAAACAAAAAAAAACTATTAAGCTCTCCAAGGGAGGAAAAAAAAAAAAAAAGGACCAATCCTTGGGGACCAGCAACAATTAAAAGGTAGAGGAAAGAGGCAGGAGCAGAAGCAGGACAGGGTAGTCTCCCAGAGTTCAACAAATGAGAGTTTCCAGAAGAGAGCAGGCTGCCTTCTCTTTTCACTCTGTACTCTCCTGGAAGATCTCATTCTCACCTACTCCTTAAACTACCATCCACACACATGCAAGTAAAAGATGAGAGGTCTACAGTTGAAGGAGTTTGAAAATGTCAACAAAGGGGTGAGGTAAGCAAAGATATCATAAAGGAGTGATTAACTTAAACATGAGGATATAACCAGTTGAAAGCAATATTCGAATGCATAAAGATGCTGATGCGTTAATTAAACTAGCTAGGCCGAATCAGGGAAAGCATCTGGGAAAGGATGCATTACTACCGAAAGGTAAGGAAACCATGTTAAACTATGTCACTTAGACACAATCAGCAAAATTCAGATTATGGGAAACTTCACAGAACAACCTGGTTCCTTCAACAGGTTGTTGAACAACCTGGTTCCTTCAACAAGCAAATTGCAAGGGAAAAATATGGAGGTGGAACTTGTAGAATAAGAGAAGCTTGAAAGACGTGTCAACCAATCACAACGTGTGAGGTGGACTGGGTCCTGGGTTAAACAAGCACAGTAGAGAAGAAAAAACATTACGAGGCAAGCAGAAAATTAAACTGGATATTTGATGATATTAAGGAAATACATTAAATATTTTAGCTGTAATAATAATATAGTGGTTACGCTTTTTAAAAGTCCTTTATGTTTTTAGAAATCATACTGATATATTTATAGCTTTCAGATGCCTGCTATTTGCTTCAGAGAAACACAAGAGGAGTTATGTAGATAGTGATATGGGAGCAGCGAGATTGGCCAGGAGTTAATAATTGTTGGGGCTGGCATTGAGTTCACGGAGCTTCATTTTTTCCATATGTTTGAAATTTTCCTTAATATTTTTTTTTAAAAGATGCAGTTTGGTTTGCAGGAATAGGATTTTCTTCCATATACTGTAGTTTAAATGGCCCTGGTTAAGTTTTCTTGACCTGAGTTCAGTGGATTTCAAGGAACCACGAGGATTATCAAATCAGATCTAGACAAAGCTGGAGGATGAAGTGGTCCACCAAAAAACAGGGACTGAGTTGAACACAAGATACCACTTGAAAGATGACGGAAGATAGATCCTTCAAGTTATTGATTAAAGGGTTTCAAAGATAAAATTTTAACATAAAGGAGAACAAGAAACTAATGGGGGTGTGAGTGTAAGGAGTTTGCTGAATGAGCAAAGCAGTAGGTAAGAAAAATGACTCTGTCCGCTCTTGTTTCTAAGACAAATTCAATGCCACTGAAAAAGACATGCAGCTATGAGATGACGAAACCTAAACGTGGGATATTTGTTCATGAGAAAAGAATGTGTGCACTAAAGTCGTGTTAAGACACTGGAGATCTAGGGGTCGGGTCATTCAAACCTTCACAAACTACTTCTGTCTTCTTCTCCTTTGTTTATTCCTTCTTCTTTCCCCCAACAAATCCAAAGTGCCTTAGAGGTAGTGCAAAGGCCCTAGGACAAAGGGGTAAGAGTAAGAGGTAATATGAAGTTTGGAGGAAAAGATTACGGATTATTTTCTCCCTCTCACTGAATCCAATAGTGTAAATTAAATTTGTCACCTTCCTATTTGTTGTGAGGTGGGGTACAGAACGCTCAGGACGAGGGGGACAAGTTGCTTTAGTTAGTTTGCAGGGCAGTGATGAGGACACTGCGCTGTTAAGACCTCCACCCTTTTTCTTTTCTAGGTCTCACCGCCGGCAACTCCCAAAGCACTAGACTTTTCCCCCAGGTACGTAAACAAAACAAAACAAAACAAAACAAATTTAAGGGTAAGATTATGCGAAGGGAGCAGACGGGAGCATTCCAGAGGAAAACCACAAGCGAGGCCTCGTTCACCCAAGGAAGTTGGAGTGGTGGGAGCAGTTTGACAGTCACTTTGGCAAGGGTTGGAGACACAGCAATGGGTCAAATCAGAGAGCCTCGGAAACCACGGGAAGGACTCTGCGGATGCGCGTCCGGTCTTTATACGGAACCTGCGCGTATCAGACTCCAGGGCAACCGTCAGGAGGCAAGAGGCGGGACCGGGGGAAGTGGCTCCAACCCGGCTCTGAGAGCCGCCCTCCCCGATGTCTCCCAGCCCCACAGCCACCGGAGCAGGGAAGGGAAGATTCCCCTGAGGTGAACGGAACGTTTAGAACACCTCTCCCGAAATCCAGCTACCTCGCTGTTAACCGAGGCTTGAGAGTCCTCTCCTCCCCTTCGGGGACACCTAAAAGCGACGCCGCCGCGGTTCCGGGTTACGCGCTGGAGCTCGGCGGGTGGCGGCCCCGGCGAATCCAAGCCCGGAGTCCCAGGCCTCCTCCCGCCCATGGGGGAGGGCCAAAAGAAAATAGGCACCAATCGGGATGTACACTTGGAAGACGTTTACCCTCTGAGCCAATAGTAAGGAGGAGGGCGGGGCCGAGGGGGCCGTACGCTCTTCGGGTTTAAATCTGGGCGGCCGGGCGGTTAACGCCAGCCTGGGCGCGTTTGCGGGTCGTGCGCCTGCGCGAGCTGTGGGACGCTAACCGAAACCTGCGGTACTAAGCTAGCGGGGCGGCGGGACTCGGTGCGGCCGATGGACGTCCGCTGGACCGGTAAGCGGGCAAAAGCTGAGAGAGATGGTGCACTGGCTCCCTAGGGCCGCCCGCCCGCCCACAGCTGTGGAGAGGTCAGGTTCTGCGTAGCGCGGCATTGGAGTTTCCCTCCCCTGGGTGCCGGTTTCCCCAGGGCGCCGTACGGAGCCTTGACGCTCCCGCCGAGCCCAGGTGTGCGGCCTGCGGAGGCACGTGTGAGCGGCGCCGTGCGTGCCTCCAGCGCGTTCGACCCCTCAAGGTCATGATGTGCACCAGCTGCCGGTCCGCTGCCAGCCCGGCGCCCGCAGCGGCGAGCACCCTTGTGGTCGCCGCTCTGCGAGGTGTACCGGGCCGAGGGGCCTGTGGGCGGCGGGACCGGTGCCCGCGGGCAGCCGGCTTCCCCGGAGGCCGTGAGCGTCTGAGACGATAACCACGCCCCGGGCCAGCTGGTGCAGTCTCTGGTCTTTGTTGTCGTCGTGAAGGGAGAAAAGTCTTCTCCCCCTCTGGTTTCACCTTTTGTGAACTTCCGGATGTCACAGTGCGAGAAGCGCTTTCCCTAATGAGTTAGGATAGCGTGTAAAATTGAAGAATCCTATAGTCCTGCCCCAGAATGAAGAAAGAAAAACAACTTTTTTTTTTCTGGTTATAAAAAGTATACAATCTCAGTATTTGTAGAAATAAATCCAAGCACTGTTAAGTACATATTTAAAAAGGAAGAAAATACTCGAGATTCCATCAGCCACAGATCAAAAAAAAAAAAAAATCAGTGTTGATATTTGGGTTTACTTAAGATGTATTCATTATGAGTATATATTTACATGATTGGTAAATGTATTTGTTTTATGTAATTGTGTATTTTGAATATAACAAAGTATATTCATTTAAAAAGCAGATTATGCCTTATTTAGTCCCTAATAGTTTAGGAATAAGTGTTTTGGTCCATGCCAAATGTAGATATGCATTATCATTTAAAAAAATATTTATTTGGCTGCACCTGGTCTTAGTTGTGGCACGCGGGATCTTCATTGTGGCATGCGAACTCTTAGTAGCGTCCTCTGGGATCTAGTTACCCGACCAGGGCTGGAACCCAGGCCCCCTGCATTGGGTGCGCAGTCTTAGCCACTGAACCACCAGGGAAGTCCCTGCATTATCATTTTTAATGGGTGCATGGTATTTCTTGCTATGGCTCTACTATACCACGTATTATTTAACCTATCCCCTAATGATGGACATTAGTTTTTCCAATTTCTTCATCAACAGAAAATAGCATGGTAGTGGTTACTTGTACATGTACATGTTTGCGTTCTTGTCCAGTTTATCTCCTTAGAATAATTTCTTGGAAACGTTTTGTGGCTTAGAAATTATGGTACATTTTAAATTCTGATTCATAATGCCAAAGTGCCCTCTAGAAAAACTGTCATCTCCCCTCCGCACCCTCCCCCAACACATAGAACACAGTGTAAGAGTACTTATTTCTCCACACTCCAGCCAGCACTGGGTACTGAAAAGTCTTACCAATCTAGAAGCATAGCTTAATGTTTTTATTTGCATTATTAATGAGGTGAAACATCTTTTTCTATGTTTATTAGTCATTATTTCTTCAGTAAATCACCTTTTTCCTATTCTGCTGGTGTTTGTACCTTTTAATAGCTTTCTAATAGGAATTTGAATTAGTGATTTTGAACCTGTTACAGTATTTCCACTAGTTTGTTGTCTCTTTGGATTATGGTTGTCTTTTTTAGGGTGTTTTGTTTTCTTTTGTTCTAATACTTTTGTTCTTGAAGCTGCATGCTTTCCTTCCGAGAGGTAGAGAAATTTGTTCTAAATCTGCAATAGCCTCCCAGCAAAGTTTAGAATCTAACTAGTGATCCAGCCCTGCTATTCCAATTTAAAATCCTTCCCCTCCACCCTCAAAATCCTTTCACTTGCAACTAGGTAAACATGGGACACTGAATTGCTTAAGATTTTGACCAGAAGGTACTGTTGGGTATCTTGGTCAATATCATCTGTATTTATCTACAAAATACAAGCTGTGCTAGCTTCTATGTGAAAGTTTCCCCCTAAGTAAGGAGAAAGGATTATCAGGTCTTTATATTAAAAAGAGAAAAAACTGACAGCTACTTGTGGACCTTATTAAATTTTATATTTTATTATTTGCAAGCACCTATCTTCTTCATACATTCGAGAAAGAAAAAGTGTGCAATAATTTAACTGCAAAGAAAACATGTTAATCATAGTATAGTATACTACACATGCCATAAAAAAAAAAATCTCTTTGGGCCTTAGTATTGGAATTCTTCCAGCCCATTCCAGCCCAGAGTCCTGTTCCATTTCTGTCCCTACTTTCCTCTGTTCTGTGTTTATCTTTTTAGAAGGTAGTTTTGTATTGCATGAACATTGAAATGAATGGTGTAATACTTCTCACAAAGCACCATTTAATTTATATATATAATATATATACTTATATATTACATGTTATATATATTACATATATAATATATATAAAAACATATATATATATAAAATCTCATTTAAACTTCACAACCTGTTGAAATAATTCCTTCCATTTTTCCAGTGAAGAAAGAAAAAGCTAAGCCCTACTTTACTCCTCATATTCATTTAGTCCCTACCATCGGTCTGACTCTGGAATTTATACAATGTATTATACAATACAGATAAATGAAGTCATTCTTCAAAGTTACATTTTGGGACTTCTGATTTGCTTCATCTATGATGATTGTCCTGAGTTTTTCTGTGGTAACTACCAAAAGTAATGTCATTAGATCCTTATTCTTCTAGATTTGATAATATAACCTAGTTAACCTTGAAAGGATTTCATTTAAGATCAAAGACCCTGGACTTCCCTGGTGGCGCAGTGGTTAAGGACATGGGTTCGATCCCTGGTCCAGGAAGATCCTGCATGCCGCGGAGCAGCTAAGCCCGTGTGCCACAACTACTGAGCCCGCAAGCCACAGCTACTGAGCCCGCGCGCCTAGGGCCCGTGCTCCGCAACAAGAGAAGCCACCACAGTAGGAAGCACACGCACTGCAACGAAGAGTAGCCCCCACTTGCTGCAGCTAGAGAAAGCCTGCATGCAGCAACGAAGACCCGATGCAGCCAAAAATAAATAAATTTTAAAAAAAAAGATCAAAGACCCTGATCCTCTCTTTTGCTTCTATAGAATCTGCTAAGCATGGCTGTTTTTTTTTTTTTTTTTTTTTTTTTTTTTG
>NW_021703784.1:7595474-7726195 GCF_005190385.1 Monodon monoceros | reverse complement strand
TTTTTGCGGTACACGGGCCTCTCACTGTTGTAGCCTCTCCCATTGCGGAGCACAGGCTCCGGACGCGCAGGCTCAGCGGCCATGGCTAACGGGCCCAGCCGCTCCGCGGCATGTGGGATCTTCCCGGACCAGGGCACGAACCCGTGTCCCCTGCATCGGCAGGCAGACTCTCAACCACTGCACCACCAGGGAAGCCCTAAGCATGGCATTTTAGTTAGTGCTTTTTGTCCCATGTATCATTTCTTTATAGTTGACTTTTTTTTTTTGAGTGATTCCCTAAACTCTGTTCTTTTCTAGGTTTTCCTTTGACTTGAAAACTAATGCCAGTGAAAGTACATTGAAATAAGGTAGGAACCTGAAAAAAATAAAATGCTTTGGTTTGTCTTTACATGTTTAAGTGGGGATATTTTGCTATGCTCAGTGATTACGCTATCTTTACATCAAAATTAAAGGAGAAAGCAGTCATATTTTAAGGACATTTAGGGTATTATGAAATGTTGGCAGATCAATCCCCAAAACCGATGACGTGATTCAAACTCCAGAAGACCTGGATCGTACAATTGGCAATTTAGAAAAAATCTTACTTTGTCCAGCTATTTCCCCATCTCTAAAATGGGGCTCTTTTCTGGTTCCTACTCAGCTAGAATGTAAAAGCTATTGTGTCTTCTTGCTCTTCAAAACTACAGGGTCACTTCACTTCCTTATACTATTTTATTTCCTAAACTTGGAACTCTTTCAGTGAAGTCTTCTTTCTGCGGCCCATCCACTACTGAGCATCAGTGTACTATTTCTATGTTAGTATTGTTTCTAATTGTCCCATCTATTATATTTTACCTAGCAGCTTGAGGGTATAAATCATATTTGTATACCTGGAATTTTGAATATAGGTAGGAACAAACTATTTGTTGGCAGGTAAATAAAACTTTGGATCTCATATAGTATATAGTATTATATCATAAATGTGGACTAGCAATACACTCTGCTGTGATGAAAATTGTTACTATTGAGCAGAAGGTCTGAGTTCATTTACTTTGATGTTTATTGTTTTAATTGCTATAAAGGATAATGTATTATTTAAGAGAACTTTAAACTCTTCTGAGTGAATATTGGTGTTTATAAGTCATATTTTGAGGGTTACTTATCAACTTTGAGAACAAGCAAAGCCCCACCTCATTTTCCTGTCCTAGTGTGTGTCTCCAGAATGTGCTTCAATCTGAAATGTAGGAGTTATCCTGAAAGTTCCCTGCTTTGAACCTCACACTCACTCAACCACGAAGTCCTGTTGCTTCTCCTTTCTTAATCTCAAATTCACCTTCTTGTCTCCGTTCCCCTTTCTGCAAATCTAGTCTAGGCCATCATCATCTATTTCCTTGATCGCTCCAACAGCCTCTTAATTGGTCCCACTGTCTTGCCCTCTTGCAATGCACAGTAAACCCAGAGCAATATTTTTGCTACACAATTCTGGCTCTTAATTTTTTTTTTCCAGTGGCCTCTCAAGATAAAATTTAAGCTTTTTTTGGAAAGCCTACAAGGCTCTAAAACATGACCCTTGCTTACCTTTCCTAACTGTGCTGTTGTTACTCTGAAGCCGTACTACTGTATTTACAGTTACCTGAATGCAAATGCTGTAACCTTTAACCTTTCATACAGCTGCATCTTCTGCCTTAAACACAATTAAAGCTCTGCTACTTTATCCCCACTTTGACTCCCACTTGTTCTGCAAGATTTAGCTTGCATGTCTCCTCTTTATAAGAGCTTTCCTTAAACCACTAGGCCAGGGATTGGTAAACTGCATGGCCTGTTTTTATATGGCCCGTGGGCTAAGAGTTTTCTCTGCATGTGTAAAATGTTAAAAAGGACTATGCAACAGAGACAATTTGTGGCTCACACAGCACTAGACTGATAAGCTTCATAAGAGATGCTGTGCCTTACCCACGTGGGTCATTTTCAGGTATCTTGCCTGGCACTAAACCAGTTAATCAAATATATAACTTACTAAAGTTTGTATTTTTAATTTTTGACACTTGGGCAAGCTCTTTATGAGAATTGAGATGAGTAGTAAATATCTCATTTGCTTTTAAAAAGGACAGCACAACAAATCAGACACTTGCAGGATCTGGCTTTAATGAATTTGAACAAAAGGCACAGGTTTCCAGGTGTATGTAAATATATGTCCATTTAAAAATTACTTTTTGCTTCTTCCATCTCTAATTCTCTTGGACAGGAATGAAAGAATGTTTAAATTCTTTCTTATTCAAGCAAGAACTTCTTTAGCCTAATGGTGTTTTGTTGCCTCCTAGATCTTGGTGAGTTCTCTATGGTTAAATAATGCTTTTAATTTCTGTATCAACACAAACCCTCTTTGTTGGTTTCTCCAAAATAGTATTTTCTTCTAGTGTGTCATTACAGTCCCTTTTGGCTTTTGTTTCTTCGTCATGGAATAAATGTGGGTGCTCAATGCGTCCCCTACGTACAAAATGCTGGATCCGGGATTCTAATCCTTGGCATTTCGGACGATCCATTAGGGGCTTATAAGTGCGCATTTTCACTCCTTCTACAAAGGCACTGGTCTGCTTTATGATAGAGGGCTTAACATTTCTCCATTCTATCACTCCATCCATCTTTGGTCCTATAATGTATACAATCAAGCATTACATGGATACTTTACCACAACAGAATCACCTCCAAACTTTATGTGAATCTCCCTCCCCCATAACCCTGTATAACTTTGGTTCCCTGTCATACCTGTCCTACAGGGTACCGCAACAGAGTCCAGTCCTTGTAGCATACTATACAACATCTGAGTTTTAACAGCATGATTAGCCCACAGTTGCTGAAGGTGGGTAACATTGAACTCCTGAACTTCCCGGTCATAGATCCACTTAATATTTTCAAACTTACAGTCATACAAGACTAAAGGAAATTCTACAGCCATACTAGAGAGAAAGAGAGAAGAAACAGAGTATGAGAATACACAGCAGCCATCCAACAATTCTTAAAAAACAGGATTAGTTGGGTTAAAAGGAGGGGGAAAACTTTGTCAATATTGAGTATCTAATAGTTAAGAAAATAAAACACCATCCCTAACCTTGAACAACTTTATAATTAAAAAAAGAAAAAGGCAGTAAACCATGGATCAACTAGTTAGGCCTGGTCTACATTAAATTTCAGTGGTAACAAGTCACCTAGAAGTGAGCTGACTCGGCCCCACCATAATGCTATAAAATTATTTAAGGGGCCTGGTCCAAACACCGGTTTCTTCCTAAAGGGATAGAACAGTAACAGAAGAAAATTAAACGATACCACTCCCTGCTACATGTTCATAACATTCTACAAGTTAAAAGTAAATGCTTCATGAAGGCAGAATCAGAGACTTAGTTATTTAGACAATGGTGGGGAGAGGAAGAATATTTTAAAATATATTCTTACATATCTCAGGGCAATAGCTGTTTTATTTTGGGGGTCTGGGTGTTTCCTTGTTTCATTTTTTTAAACTTACCTGTATTGAGGCTTCTGGGGATTTTTCTCTATGTTCAGCAGCTCATCAATAACCTCTGGCTTCTCCATTCCTTGGCCAATCAGAAAAAGGATAGCCATCATACAGCGGACTTGATGGTAAAGGAATGCCTGGCCAATCACTTCAAACTGACATAACTGAAAGGGTTCTTGCCATCTCTCCTCAGCCAGGCTCTGGCCTACTAGCTGCACTTGAGCAGACAGAATAGTCCTCTGAAAATTAATCACCCCGTTGGCTACATCCATTTTACATAAGTTCCTAAAATCATGTGTGCCAACGTACTTCTGAGCTGCATTGTTCATGCTTACAATGTCTAAGTCAGCACAAGGGAAGAAATAGCGGTAGGTCCTCTCAAGACAGCTGAACCTAGCACTGAAGCTAGGTTCTACGGGAGCCCAGGCCAGTACACGGATGTCTGGAGGGAGCACCCGATTGAGAATGTGGGTATAACGGATCTCTATAGCCGCATCGTTGACTTCATCATTTAAATTAAAATCCTCTGAATCCCTGCCCTTTGGAAAGTGAGAACGTAGGTCAAGAGAAATCACCTGTGGAATTAGAGAAAGATATTGTTTTACAGATACAAATAATCTGAATCCTCAGTATGTACACCTAGAATATGTTGGTATTGCTCGCTTTGTGGAACAGTACAATGGCCCTTACCTGTCCAAAGGCACTAACTCCTTTGTCTGTTCGCCCACACCGGTGATAGTTGGATGTCTGTCTGTTTTCTACTAGTCGAGTCTTGGTTAGAGCCTCAAACAGTTTCTCTTCTATTGTATTGTTTGTGTTTTCCTGACTGGCAAAGCCCTGATATCCCCAGCCCAGATAGGCTATCTTTAGGGCTACGTGTCTTCGACCGTGAGCGCTGAAATCAAATGCACGCTTAGCTTTTACAGCTCCTGAAGAATTTTCTCTAACGTTTGAGTCCTTGTTGTTGGCCTGTTCTTTTTTAAGTCTCTGTACCTCCTGCTCCAGTTCTTGCACTCTTTTTAGGAGTTTCTCAGTCTGGATTCTTTCTATGTCATTTTCAGCCATGATAAGACAACCTCAGGAATAAACAAATCATAGAGATCCACCCTATCTGAAAAGAGAGTAAAGAGGTACAATTTTAGTGCCGATTGCTTTGGTGATGTCAATATCATTCCATTATGTTCAAATAGTATCTAAGATTTAATTTGATGCCTGAAGGATATGGACTTTTGATTCTGCCCAGGGATATAAGCATTAGCTTTATTATGGGTTGATCATCCAGCTATTATTCTTTTCCATCCTGTCTGGCCAATTCACAGTGGGAACGGGAAAGCAGCATCAAAAAAATATTCAGCTAGCATTGTTAAGAGTAGTCAGAATTTACGGAATATGTAGATTTCATTTCTCTCTTCTTCATGAGCTGAGATGACTGAGGACGGATGTTATTGATTTTTTTTTCCCTTAAAACATTTCCTTTTGACTTCTCATTATATTTGTCCCATATTTCCAATCATAAGATCTGTTTATATGCAATATTTATGTCTACTCCAAGTTTCTATTGCTTTCCAATATTTCAGGTAAAATTAGTGGCTTGTATGTTCTATCTAATACTCGGTTCCGTCTTAAAGGTGGTACAATAAGAGCTGGCTTGATGGAAGAAACTTGTCAGTGATTGTACTTCATATTGGAAGTAGAACCTGGAGTCAAGATTTTCCTACGTTAAGCAGTTTTGATGGCAGAAAGAAGGTAATTAAGCATCAAGATCTTTAAGTCAAATTTAATGCATGTCCTGATAAAAGATTTCTGTACCTCTAGCAGTTAAAAGTCACTCTAGATAATATAATTTAGATATCAGTGTTGAAATTCCTGGCATATTGCAATAATCTGAGGACAACTGTACTATATCTATAATACTGGGACAGTACTAGACAATCTTTGACTGATGGTTACTTTAGTTAAAGAATATCATCTCCACATCTGTTCTAAGGCTGACTAGGTTATCTAAGTCTAGGTAGCTCATTTAGGTTTTTGCTCTTTGAGTTTCTGTATCTATGACAGATGAAAAGTTTAAATGTAAAAAATGAAACTATAAAAGTACTAGAAGAAAACATGAGATAACTTTCTTATAATCTTGTTGAAGTAGGAAAGGCATTTATAAGTAAGGCACTGTAGAAACCCAGAAACTGTAGGAAACCAAAAAAATGTGACTACCTAAAAATATGTTTCTACCAGCAAAAAGTCAGAAGGTAAATAACAAGCTGGCAAGAAAAATGTAAAGGTGGTATGTATTCCATGAATATATAAATCAGTTTTAATATAAAGATCAACAAGAAAAAAATCCAACAAGCTGAGAGGTAAATGAAAACAAGCATTTCATACAAAAGGGAGAAAAAGCTTGTAAATGTATGAAAAGATGCTCAAATTTACTCAATTTAAATAAATGCCAATTTATATGAGAAGTATTTTCTTTACCAAACACTGCAAAGAGGAGAGGGTTTGATAATATACTACCTTGGAGAGAGGAAGGAGAAACAAGATCTGGAGTACACACTCAGTACAACTTCTTTAGAGGGCATCTAGCAACAGCTATCAAAATTGAGCACATACATACCTTTTGACCCACCTATTCCATTTCTAGAAATTTAATGTACACATATGCTTGCACAAGTATGTAAAAACTTATAAGATATTTGTTGTAACATTCGTTTTTAAGAACAAAAGGCTAAGTCTAAAATCAGTCAGGGACAGGATGAATAAATTATGGTACATCCATACACTGGAATTCCATGTACCTTTAAACAAAATGAAGTATGTCTACATGTACTGAAACAGCTGGATCACCAAGACTATCTTTAAGGTTTAGAAGAGTTGTATAATATGTTCCTTTATGGTATAAAAGTGCATATGAATATGGAAAATTACTGGAGAAATTATAAGAAGCTGCCTTTGAGAGTGAAACTTGGTTTGGGTGGTGTGAGGTGGGGAGTCCTTGCTTTAAACTACATGTATAGTTTTTCAGCTTAAGAAGAAAAATAGTAGAGACACAGGAAATACTGGGCAGTAGATACCTATTCTAGATCCAGTCAGGAAACTGGCATTGGGTATTTGACTGGTTGGTTTGGGTACTAAAAGTTAATTCAGTGACAGGCTGTTGGGATGAACATAGTTAGCTTGGCAGCTGAAGCCGTGTTATTTCTTAAGCATAAGGAGTGTATGCATTTATATTACTGCTTTTGTGATGGTTTTTTGAATTAAATCACTCTCATGGTTAAAAGCAAGGACTCTGAATCCAGACTGCCTGAGTTAAAATTCCAGCTCCACCACTTACTAGCTGTGTAACCTTGGGCTGTTTGATCTCTCAATGCCTCATGTTACTCATCTGTGAAAAGGGGATACTAAGAGTACCTATCCCACAATTGTGAGGATTACGCGAATTTAATAAATGTGAAGCACGAAAAACAGTGCTGGGTACATAAAGTGTCCCTCTAAGTACAAGTTACATAATGTACATTAAGTATTGTGCCCCGTATCATTAGTCTCTTGAGCTTTTCTCATGCCTGAACTCACCTATCCTAGGAGCTACTAAAGATGGCAAGACTACCAGGCAGTAAAAGTGGGAGTGAATAAGAAGAGTGGAAACGAAAGCGGTCAATAAACTCTCGAGTTGGGTTAATGCCCCTCCAAAGTGCTCCCATACTGCCCGTACTAATCTGTATTTTACTATATACTTAACTGTTCTACTTATGACTGCCTTAGCCATTCTTTCTCCATTTCACTGCTATAAAATAGTACACAAGAAGGGAATGAACAATTTTGGGGCTGGAAATTTATTACTGGAAAACTGACTGGTGTTTTCTCTTGCAGAAGGTCCTACAGTGTAGGGGAAGCAGTGGAGGAACTTGTGGGACCTGATGGACAAAAATGGGCCAATATGGATCCAGAAGAACGAATGTTAGCAGCTGCTACAGCTTTTACCCATATCTGTGCAGGGCAGGGTGAGGGAGGTGTCAGGAGAGCAGCCCAGTCCATCCCATATGATCCCTACAGTAAAGCCTCAGTAACCCCAGGAAAGCGACATGCTCTTCCTGTGCAATTGCATTACCCACATATAGAAAGCAATGCCTCTTCAGAAGCAGTCTCAGAGGCCTCCCAAAGACTCCGAAAGCCCGTGATGAAGAGAAAGGTGCTGCGTCGAAAGCCAGGCGGGGAAGTATTAGTGACGGATGAGTCGATCATCAGTGAATCGGAGTCTGGGACAGAAAGTGACATGGACGTCTGGGACTTAAGACAAAGGCTGATGAATCTGCAGTTCCAGGATGACAGGGAATCTCCAGTTGATATTTCACAAAAATTTAGTCTACCACGTGAATACCAAGGAATTTCTCAAGATCAGCTCATCTGCTGTCTACGAAGAGAAGAAATGGGCCCTCCAGCTTATGAACAAGACCTGATCGTTGCCAGCCGACCCAAGTCCTTTATTCTCCCAAGGCTGGACCAGTGGAGCCGAAACCGGGGCAAGGTAGACCGGGTGGCCCGCTACTTTGAGTATAAACGAGACTGGGACTCGATGCGGTTACCTGGTGAAGATCATAGGAAGGAATTACGCTGGGGTGTCCGAGAGCAGATGCTTTGTCGTGCAGAACACCAATCCAAGCCTCAGCACATATATGTTCCAAACAATTACCTAGTACCCACTGAGAAGAAACGATCTGCCCTTCGTTGGGGTGTTCGTTGTGACCTTGCAAATGGTGTGATGCCCAAGAAGCCTCCCTTCCCTCTTTCTCCTTCTTAAGTCCTTTTTTTTTTTTTTTAACCTGTCTCTCCTTTCACAGCATTGTTTGGGATAACCTGGTTCTTAACCTCTCTCCTTTTACTTAAATAGAAACAACTAACTCAAAAGACCATGGAACACAGAGTAAGGACTTCACCCATCACTGGTCTTTCCTAGGTGTATGTCACGTTGGTATCGGATACCACTTAACTTCCAAATTACCACTCATATCTAGCAATTGAAAGAGGAATCATGCCAGAAAAAGAAAAACAGACCTGGTCTTTCTGTTTTGTCAGAGTAGTAAGCAAAGCCAGCACTATTTCTGTTTTATAAACTTGTTACCTTTGGCTAGTGTGAGTTGCTGTTTTTATGAGTGTGTTTTTAAAGTTGCTGGGCAGTAAGCAACTGCCCAAAATTAAAGAATTTTGGAAATTTGTGAATTTGACCTTATTTTTACTTAAATACTTCTCAAAGATGATCTCAAACCTAGGTTATGATTCTGCTTCCAATCATACTCCCCATCGTACTCTCACCACCTAAATAATGAGAGCCAAAGGGAATGAACAAAAACCTGCCCTTTACACACAATCCTAAAGGAGGAAAGGTAACAGCGTAGATAACCTTCGTTACTAAAGGAATATAGTAAATCCAGCTGTTTTAATAATTTTTAACAGATGCTCAATAACAGCACTGTGTGACATGTAAGATTCTAACCCAAGTTTTGTTTCAGAATTATTTCAGCAATATATTGCCCTCCATTTGTTACTTCTAGAATGCCATAGTTTTTATAATTTGCCCCTAAGATTTTCTTAGAAATTATGCCTGTCACTTGAAGGCTATTCCCACTCTGCAACAGAACTTCAAACTCCTAGCAGCTGGAACCAGATAGAGAGATAATAACCAAAATGAATCTGGTCTATTAGGGTACAGACCAACTCACTAATTTAGCTCACCTGAACTTGGATCTATTTGTTTTTGATGCTTCTGGTCCAAAAACACCTAAAATCTGGAGGTTGTCAGTTTTAGCATTTAAGCCAGAAGAGTGACAGCAGAAATAGCTTGCTTGTTCTAGGAAAACACAGCTGTGTAACAAAAATGAATGACCTTGACCATTACTATCTGCTAAAATACATTTTCTCCGTAATATTTAAGCGACATCATTCATTCACCCAGTTCCATTGTTAGGCATTCATCAGGGAAAGTAAGAATCAGTGACTCAAAGATATATGCAGGATACATTCACTGCAAATACGTAAAAACTGCAAACTACCCAACAACAGTGAATAATTAAACGTTAGACTATTAGTCACTGGAAATCTATGGTAAGCTAATAGAAAAATGCAAATTAGGTCAAACAAGTTGCAAACTGTACCGTACAATCTCAGTCATACTGCACACGCAAGGCACAAGGAAAGATCAACACACCTAACTCTAGGTGGTGGGATTAAAGGTAGTTTTTATTTAAACCTCTCTTTTTTAAAAGTTAAAAGCCACATGGCACTTTTTACATACAAATTACAGCAAAACAATGGTTTACATCTTCATATCTCAAAGCCCAATATTACCGGATCAAAAAATTTCCGAAGTGATTATCTAGTTCAACCCCTTATATAACCGAAAAACTAGTCCAAAGGAGTTAAGCGAGTAATAAGACATTTTGGGGAAAAGAGGACTCCTGACGGGTGAAGCACAGTGGTTCCCAAAGAGCCATGTAATACCTGGAGGGGGGCCACCAAATTACCACAAAGGAATTTCGTGCGTGCGCTAAGCATTGACTGTAAACATTAAAACTGCCGTCGCTAGACTTTCAATGTATTTTTTGAGGTTAAAAAGGTTTAGTCTCGAAAATATTTGTAACCAGTGGAAGTAGCAGAAAGAGCATTCCCCATGATAAACTTTTAAACCAAAGAAGGAAGCAGGGGTAATAGCCAAAGGATTAGGAAACACGCACTATGATCACTAATACTGGAAAGTAATCCCCCAAACAATTTGAAAATCGTTGCCACGCCTGCCCACCCCACATACTACTGGGATCCCGACCTCTACTAATATTTCGTTTTATGAGCAAACAAAATTCTAACTGAGGAAGAAGAGATTACACTCCGCAGTCCCAGGGCCCTCAAGGAATCGAATTAAAGAAGCTCCTACTGCTGCACGTTTCTGACAAGTGCTCCAAGAAGCACCAGACACAAAAACACGGTCTTCAGCGAGTTCCCATTTCCATGCTCTAAAGAGCGCTTTCCTGAAAAGATCAAGGTATGGAAACAGGGGCTTATAGGGAAAGAGAGAAACGTCCATCTGTTTGTCCATCTGTCTGTCCCCCTTGGAAGAACCCAGAAAATAACCCACCCCAAAACCCCCACATTTACCTTCCGGTCGTCGGCCACGCAGCTTTTCTCGAGACAGGAAGCTGTCCCTTTGCGTTTTCTACGCGCGCGTCCGGGGCCTCATGGGAAATGTAGTACATCTTCATGGGAAATGTAGTTCTAAGAGCCGGGAGTGCAGGCTTGACGCTGAAATCTGCCTAATGTTTTCTAATCTAGTCACCATTTGTCCACCTCCAACACAACAGAATCTGGGTCCTGCGGTAGGAGAAGAATAAAAGGATAATTTCTAGTGCGCTAAAATAATAGAAAACTAAAATTAAAGAACTTGGTCTGATTTTATTCGTACTTAAATTAGTAGAAAGTTATCATTGAGAGTCAAAAACATTTACAATTAGAATCCACATGGAAAGGCTGAAAAGGAATGTGATAATCTCAAAACAGACGACTGAGGTGTCCGAGAGTGACCGAACAGGGATGGGGAGTCTTGCTTCAGCACCACGGAGAGATCATAACTAGGTTTTGTTTGCGCGTTTTTCTAGAGATGCTGATCGAAACCGCAAGATTCCAGTTAGAAAACTGGCGGGGGTGGGGGGTGGGGGGGGGTGGGGATCTGGTTCTTTTGTCCAAATTTAGCAGTCATTAGTGCACAGAATCTATCCCGGACTATGCAGGTGAAGGTAGCAGGTGAAGGTTGTACCGAAAGGGAAACCGTTTTCTCCGGATTGCTTTACCAAGAGGCGCGTATCAGAATTAAAATGAAAATAAGCCAGTATGTGGAAACATCACAGGTATCTAGTAACAGGGACGATAGAGCTTGAACAACTTTACTTCCTCTCTGCATCTTTCGCATTCGAATTCATTTGTCAGATGAAACTCACCAATTCTGACTCTCCACTTTCCTACGCCATTCACTAGCCTTTCTGACATCCTGCAACGCAGAAGCGGAAATTTCGGGGGGACGCGGGCACAAGAGCTTGAAGCGGGGTGGAGGGGTCCTGCTTCACCACCAGGAGAATAGTCTGGGGAGAGGGTGGTGGGGTAGGAGAGGTAGGACTCTCGAATCAGTACGGAGATTGCTGCCGCTTAGAGTCCCACGCTGCTGTTGCTCAGCAGAGGTCAGCCGCGGGCGAACGTTCACCACGATAGCGCCCCGGCCGCCTTTCCAACGCCTGGCGCTGACTGGGGCACTGGCAGACCACTACAGCCAGCTCCCTCCTGCGCGGACCCCGCCCTCCTCCCCCGACTCCTCCCACCACCACCTCGGAGTTCGGGCGCCTGCGCACGGCGGCTGGTCGGCCCCCCGAGAAAGCCCATTGGCCGCTGGGTGAGGCCGGGCACTACCTCGCGCCTGTGGCGGCCGCACGTGCTGGGAGCGGAAGCGGCGATCGCAGCTATGGCGTCGTTACTTTGGGGAGGCGACGCAAGGGCTGCGGAGAGCGAGGGGCTGAACGGCCACGTAACTGCCACCGAACCGGGGAGGGCACGGGGGTTAGGGGCTAGAATAGCACTCCCGGAGGGAAATGTGCTGCGGAGGGGAAGGGAGAGCTCCGCTACGGTTTGGAGCCGAGTGTCAGATGGTGGTGGGGAGGTGTGACAAGGATTTGGAAGAGGGCCACGGGAAAGGAGACCCCGAGAGAAACAAGGCCTTTGGTTTGAAAAGGCAAAATGAAGACATCTGCGGGAGGGAAAGCAGCTGGGAGCCCCAAGTAGACCCTGAGTTTTCTACTGTCCCAATTTGACCGTTAAGCCTCAGCCTCCATCTGATCTACCAACGTGCTTTTCTATCTGCTATCCCTTGCTCGTGCTGTGACCCGCCGAGGACTGTCACATTTAGACTAGAGGCTTATAAAGAGGAATGTCATATACAGGGGCAGTAGAAAGTCTCCTCTGATTTTAGGATAATTCATACAGGAGACCTGCTTCTCAAAGGAATCCGTTAATACATAATATCGCAAAGGAAACAGTATTGGCGTGGCCTTCCCTGCCTCCCTTCCAGCCCGTGTTAGGGGGTGGCACTGGGCTGCTTGATGCCTTGCTTCACAATATTGATTGAAATTTGTATCTTTCAATAGTTTTCAAACGTCATCCATCCCCGGAAGAACCTTCAGGGTATTAAGAGTACTACCGTTACAAACGTAGGTGAGTGTTGTTAAAGAAGATTGGGCTCAGTTCATTTAAAAAGCGTTGCTTTCCTCATGTCCCTGGCAACTTTGGCTCCCATAATTTAACATTCAAGACCCTCCACTACCTTTCCAGTCTTTTTACCCACTCCTCCACTGCTTGACCCTTCCTTTGTACACACTGTAGAGTCGGCAGGAGAAACTGGGATGATACGCTGGATGTTCCTGCTTGGCATTTATCTTTACAGTTGTTTCTCTTCCATCCTTTTAGACGGTTCTGTTAATAACACCGAAGAAGATGGTGAAGAAGATGGAGGTAGGAAATAAATTCATTTGCGTGTATTTACTGGCATTCTGTTTCCTTTAATCATGACTTTCACAACGTGGGTGAGTAATACCATCTTAATTGGAAAAGAACCATCTTTGCTTCTGTTTTCTTTATAAATAGTGAATATCAGAAGAAATACTAACTTGGGAGTCAGGATTACTTCTTTAGAGGAAATTGAAATAGAATATGCAGGAATGGGTTACGAATTTTCAGCTGGCAAGGAAAAATTAGGTCTACTGGCAATAGATGTAGGCTTGGTTGAGGTTAGAGGTTGGCGTAGCAACAGAGCATAAGAAACTGGATTCTCGTGGAAACGAAAAGGAATTCTCAGTGCTGTGTCATTCTTTTTAGAACCTTCTTTTGGAAGAAAAATGGGAGTAGGAACAGTTGCTTGATATACAACCCGTGAATGGAAGGAGGCAACTTGTTAGATGTCATTCAGGAGGCTTGACTTGCCCCCTGCAATATCCCCTGTTTTATCCTTGCTTTTCTAGTGGAATTGGCAGCTAATTCACTCTTGAACAAGTTAATCCGGCAGTCCTTAGTAGAATCCAGTCACCGAGTTGAAGTCTTACAAAAGGATCCCAGCTCTCCACTCTACTCGGTGAAAACATTTGAAGAGCTGCGGCTGTGAGTATTCGTACTTTAAGTGTGGGAAAATTCCAGAGAGCATAGCACAGAACAAACTAATCTGCTAATAATAATCATCAGGATCTCCTTCGTGTTCTAATGGTCAGTGTTCAAATGAGATGTTGACATTTTGCATGCAATTAAAATATAGCTCAAAGAGGAACACTAGGATATCTGAATTGTCCAACGACTTGAGAACATTTTTGATGGTAAAATATTTTAAGCTTGCTGTGCTAAGGGGGATGGCTAAGCCAGACACAGCCATATTGCTACTCTCCATACCAGAGTACAGATAACAGGAATTTTGGTGACCCAAATACCCCTTTAGATAAGTTACAAGCTTTTACCTTTTTAATTATTATTATTTTTTTTGTCTCAGATGGTATTTAAATGAATAACTTTCCCAAATAGGTTTGCATTTCCTAGGGAGTTATCAACTGGCATTAAGGAAATGTATTTAAATAGGTCGAGTTACTGATACGGACTTATGCAAGTGGGGAAATCCAAAATCCCAATGCCTGCTTTCTAGTTGGGGAGAAGTTTACTTATAATTAAAGGTTGGCTGCCAGTAATCTACCAATTAAGCATGTCCAAAATGTGCATGTCATTGTAGTGGAAGTATTCCAGCCTACTTCACTTTATCCTCTTTCTAACATCTATCCTGAGACCCCAGGAAAGACGCATTTAAAAATACTGGCTCAGAAGAATGAGCTAATATTGCGTCTTCTGCTCCTAGAGAGAATTGATATAAGAATCACCTAAATGAAATTTTGTTTTCTCTGAAAATTGCCATTGAAACGTTAAAGTTTGTCATTGACTAAAAAGAAATAAACAGTAAATCTCACTTAGTTTTCTGCTTGTGTGGAAAATAAAACTCTACTGGAAAATTGATACACTTCTATCAGATGAGTTTTTCCTTTTTTTTTTCTTGGTTCAAGAGAAAGTTCAACGTTAGGCCCTTACTACTATCCTTGGCCTGGGCTTATGACATAACTTATTACTTTAGTGCTCCAACTGTGCACACAGGATTGTATATATGTTTGAGAGTTGAGGTTTAACTTGTATATTTCCAAATATTACTTTTTATACTCACTTGCAAAGTGGCCTAATTTAGAAATGCACCTTTCAAGTTTGTATTTCTGAGTCTACTGACGCATCACAGACTTTAAGTATTTGATTTTTTGGGTTTTTTTGACAGAAAAGAAGAGTTACTAAAAGGGATCTATGCAATGGGATTTAATAGACCATCCAAAATTCAAGAGATGGCTCTCCCTATGATGCTGGCACATCCGTGAGTTTCTATGGTAGTGGTATTCCAACTGGTTATTTTTAGTCACTTATATTCAGTTTATACCCAGGAGCTTGTATTCAGTTTATGTCCAGCACATCCTCTTTTCTACAGACCTCAGAACCTCATAGCCCAGAGTCAGTCTGGAACAGGAAAGACAGCTGCTTTTGTCTTGGCAATGCTAAGCAGAGTTAATGCCTTGGAATTGTTTCCACAGGTAAGGAAAGGCTGGGAGAGAGATGGGAATGCTTGCGGTGCCAAGGGTATTTTAGTAATAGGCAATATTGCTGCCATGATGTGATGATATTTAGAATAGACGTTCTTTCATAAAATCAGAGTATTGGGCAGCAGTATGGGGCAGTGATTGAGAGCACAGGCTTTACAGTTTGACTGGTTCCAATCCCAGCCTCTCTACTTACCAGCTGAAAGTCTTAGGCGAGGTAGTAAATCTTTTGGAGTATGTTTTCTTGTCAGTAAAGATAACGCTTATAAAGGTATGGATCACAGTTGTTCTGTTCACCCTTGAACCCTAACTTCAGTCACAGTGCTTGGCTTGTAGAAACCACTCCTTAAACATTGAATGAATGAATGAATGAATGAATACCTGCCTCATAGGATTGTCATGCAGATTGAGTGAATTAATGTACATTTTTTAGCACCGTGCTCAACATAAAGTGAGCATTCAGTAGTGATAGTTATATAGCTGTAGGTCACCCAGTCCCTCCTACTCATTTAGTGGAGAAGGAAACAGAGGCTTGGAGAGGGAAAGGTCACACGTGAGGTCACAGTTGTCAGAGAGCGACTGAGCAGGGACTAGAACTGCGCTTGCCCTTCTCCCAACCTAGTGTCAGTACGTGGAAAGTATCTGGTGATCTCCCTCTTTCTCCAACCTGTGTTCATCGAATTGATTGACAAACTGGGAGCCCAAGTGTTGGGTGCGCTCAAAGCTATGGGGCAGCAAGGATTCCCTCAGGAACTTTACAACCTGCGCAGCAAGATAACCTGTGGACATGGACGTGGGTGACTAGTGACAGGCATAGGAAATCCTGTGCTTTCCTTAGACAAGTTCAGGGAAATTTATATCTGGGGTTTGATATCATGAGTAAAAATCCTTTAGGAGAAGCTATGCTTGAACACATGTTGAGAAATGTGTGTGGAAACTGTTTTTATCACTTTAGCTGTGTTTGCCTCTATCTCAGATCCTTAATTGAAGTTCAAAAATGCATTAAATATCACCAGTTTCTTCTATCGACATCTTCATTCATCAACAGCCACCATTTATAGGGGGGATGGAAGTAACAAATGAAAGAGTTTCAGGGAACATTCTGCCAGAGATGTGTAAGATGGATTGGACCAAGCAGGGAGTGCTCTGGAAATGGGCAGACTTTTAATATCAGGGAAGAGGTAATGGGGACCACACTCAAGCTGTAATTAGTCTTGCATCCCTTCTCTTTTTGATTCCCAGCCCCCCTACATTCCATTTTTCCTCTACCAAAACAGCGTGAGCCATAACCTGTGTTTCTTCATGACCTTTCAGAGAGGAACATATAAAAGGAAGCTGCTTCTTCATCCTTCAGCCCCTTCTCCACTTCCATACTCAGCATTCACCCTAGATCTATCAGCTGCTCAGTCGTATTCAAGTAAAAATATTCTGTTCAACCAAAATCTCCAGTTTCACTCCTGTGCCTCTCCCTGCACAAATTTTAATTGTATTTCAGAATTGCGTGATGGCTGTTAATGAACCTTTCCCCTTCCCCCCTTCTCTCTCTCTCCCTCTCTCCCTCTCTCAGTGCCTCTGCTTGGCTCCTACTTATGAACTGGCTCTGCAAACTGGCCGTGTGGTCGAACGGATGGGGAAATTCTGTGTGGATGTTCAAGTGATGTACGCCATTCGAGGGAATCGAAGTATGTACCAGCAAGCCAGCCCTGGCTGATACTTTAAATCCCGACTGCACCACTGACACAGTCGTGGTATATACCTTCTCTGCTTTCTTGCCTCTAAAATGGTGGATATAATGGCACCTATATCATAGAGTTGTTACTGGAATTAAATAAAATGATACAGATAAAACACTGTGCACACCCCTGGCACATAATAAGGACCCAGTAAATGTTAGCTGCATCATTCCCACGGCCCAGAAGAGGATGCTTTTGCTTGTTCTTTTCTGTGAGGCTCAGTCGTTTTGTGCAGAACAGCTTTTATTGTTTCACTTTTTCATTAAAGTATTACATGCATAAAGTGAAAAAAAAAACAACTTTAAAACAGAAAATTCAAAGGTAAAACTGAAAGTTGTTCTTTCTTTCAAAAACCTATTTCCGAAGACAACTATGGTTTTGTTAACAAATCTTTGTGTGCTTACAAAAATGGGAGCATTTTTTTTTATACTGTTCAAAAACTTACGCGTTTTAAACATCTTTTCATGTCAGTATGTGTAGCCCCACCTCATTCTTTTGACTCGCTGTATAATACTCTGTCATTTATTTCATGTAACCTGTTGATAGACGTTTTGGTTGTTTTCCATTTGGGGAAGATTTGTAGGCCTTTCACTGCTGTGCCAGTGTTTCTGTAGGACAGTAGGACAATGGGAATGCTGCAGGGTGGCTTTTTTTTTTTTTTTTTTTTAAGTAACCTGTGCCTCCCAAGTCTCAGTTAGAGACGCGTAACCCAGGGTGGCTTTTAAAATGACCGTGGGGCAGAGTCAAATACGCGTGACTATTATCATTACTGTAAAGCTAGAAACTTGGGAATTTATCCTAAAACTCTGTAAAATCAAAAACCACAAAGACCCTCAGGGTTGGCACTTGGAAAACCATTATGAAATGCGTTTCATTACCGGGAATTGTGGATGGTTAGAGTCGTTTGCATCTGAAGGAAACCTTTAAACCCTTTTCCTTTGCTCCCTAGTTCCCAGAGGCACTCATGTCACCAAACAGATTATAATTGGCACTCCTGGGACTGTCCTAGATTGGTGTTTCAAGCAAAAATTAATTGATTTGACTAAGATTCGTGTGTTTGTCCTGGATGAAGCAGATGTGATGATCGACACGCAAGGATTCTCAGACCAAAGCATTCGTATTCAAAGGTAACCTTCACATCCAGCCTTTTCTTCCTGGATCTTCTGTCCAGGGAAGGAATTTCATTTGTCTGCTGCTCCTAATTGTCTTTACTGCTTATTCCCCACTTCTTTCACCTTTAAAACAAGTTGGGTTTTCATTACTTTCACCAGCTCAATGGGCCTTCAGCCTGCTGTAATTTCCCAACTTCTTCATCTTGTACTCTTGCCTGATTGCTTTACTCTTGTGCTGCAGGCTTACGGATGGAATCCATACACAGTGGGTCTGCACCAAATTTTGCCAGTAATCTTATATTTGAGCAAAATTCTAAAGGGAATTCATTAAAACCTGATAGCACTATTGTGAGGACACAGCAGCCTGGGATCAGTAGCCTAGTATCTAGTCCTGACTTTGCCTGTAAGTTGTTAAATAAATCCTGTCGATTTCCTAGGCCTCTCTCCCAGGATCACCAAGGGGCTTAAAATTTCAGATTATCAGCCCAGCCTGAACCTTACTGAGTCAGAATTTCTGGGAGTGGGCTTTAAGAGTCTGCATCGCTCATTTTTAAATAAAGTATTTATACACTGTGTTAAATTCAAGTATAATATTGAAAGACTTGTAATGATAACCAGTAATCCCCTGCCCCAACCCCTAGAGAATACTGCCCGTTACGACATTAACTTTCATACCTTTAAATAACCTGCTCACATTGGTATTTCTCGTTGTATATTCGCTATATACAACGTTGTTGGTTACATTCACAGCTGGTATTGATATCATTATCACAACACAAATAACGTTCACTGCTGAGTATTGAATTATTATAATTATGTTTTTCTTGTGCTTCTCCCCCTAGAGTTGCCTATTTTCCTTCATTTGGTTACTATCACTGTGTAGCGGTCTTTAATTTTTCTCTACCTGTTTCATCATACATGTCATATGTCAATGATATCTCCAGATAGTCAAATACATCTTAAAATTCCATCAGTTTCTTTTTGTCTGGAAGATCTCCCACACTCACTGTCTCCAGTTTCAGCCTGGACTGGTTGCACTCCAGTCCTGTGGTCACAGCCGCATTACAGGTTTCCCCTGTCCTCATTAACAGTTTCGAATCTCCTGTCTTGTGGGTCCTTCTTCTTGGCGTACTGTTGGTTTACTGAATATGCTGGAATGTATCTGCTAATGGCTTCCTGCAAAAGGATGTGTAGGAAGTTCATTTTCTAGCCCCTGCTCGTCTGAAAATGTTTTTACTGTACCTGTAAATTTGATCTTTGGGTTGAGTTTCCCTGGATGTGGAATCCTGTCTTGAAAAGCTTTCTTCCTGTAAATTCGGAGACAGTGTTAAAAACAGAAAAGTGGTTGTTTTTTTTACTATAATTAATGCTCTGTTTCCAGTGTTGCTGCTGGAAAGTTTAATGTCTTCCTGATGCTCAGACTTTTGTCCGTGATCTGTTTTTTCCTCACTAGAAGGTTTTGGAATCTTTTTCTCCATGATGTACTGGAACTTCTCAATGATGTGCTTTGGTTCAGATCTTTTTTTCTTCATTGTACTAGACACATGGTACACTCTTCTCATTCCCAAAACTTGTACATGCCAGATCTGGGGAAATTTCTTATGTTACTTCTTTCCCTGCGGTGACCAACTTTTTAGGAAGACAACCCGGGATACAGTCGTAGCAGGCAAATATATATGTACATACATACACACACATATATCTCATATATATATATATATATATGTATAATACAGAAGAAATAATCGTACACGTGTTATTACTTTAACATAAAAATATGGAAAATACGTTTATTTGAAATTATGTATTATCCTGTACTTTCCTGTTACATTAGTGCTACTATTTAAACACAACAACTGTAGAGCTAAACTGGCAATTAGTAGTAACTCATAGGAGAACTAATTAAACAATATGTATGAGAAAAATACAGCAATAATGTTTCGTCTCTGATACAGCAATTTAATCTTTTTAAACATGATAGGCTGCTTAAATTTTGGAGGCTGTGCTATTGTATATTCTTTTTTTTGTTTTTTTTTTCTTTTTTTTTTGGCCACACCACACAGCTTGCAGGATCTTAGTTCCCCAACCAGGGATCAAACCCAGGCCCTCAGCAGTGAGAGCGCTGAGTCCTGACCACTGGACCTCCCTGGAATTCCCTATTGTATATACTTAAGATACATAATTATAGAACTATTTATGAGGAGAACGTAAATACGATAGAACTAATTAAACATATTACAGTAAGTCCCCACATACAAATGAGTTCCGTTCCGAGGGCGTGTTCGTTAAGTCCAGTTTGTTCATAAGTCCAACAAAGTTAGCCTGGGTACCCAACTAGCACAATTGGCTATATAGTACTGTACTGTAATAGGTTCATAATGCTCTTCACACAAATAATACATAAAAAACAAACACAAAAAATAAAATATTTTTAATCTTACTTTTCAAGTACCTTGAAAGGTACAGCAGTGCAGTACAACAGCTGGCATTACAGGGACTGGCATCAAGTGAACAGGCAAGAAGGGTTACTGACTGGAGGAGGGAGAGGAGGTGGGAGACGGTAAAGCTGAAGGATTGTAAGTAATAGGAGACGGAGGACAAGCTGCAGTGTCACTCACGCCTGACGTTGCTGGCACAGGTTCTGGTTCCTTGCTGGATTCAATTCTATCTACCCTCTTGTAAAACGATCCAGTGACGTCTGGGCAGTAGCTCTTTTTTTCTCATCATAGATGACACGGTAACACTGGATAGCGTTCTGAACGGCTGCTGCAACCTTCATGTACCATTCTGCATTTGGGTCCTGTGCGTCAAAAACTAACGGTGCCTCCTCAAATAAAGAAAATCCTCTTGCCATTTCCTGAGTCATGAATCTCTTCAGTTCTTCAGTTACTTCTTCCTCTTGTCTCTCTTCATCCTTTCTCTGGGCCTCCAATTCCATCAGGTCTTCATTAGTAAGCTCCTTGTGTTGCACAGCAAGGAGTTCAGTGAAGTCGTCCTCTTGCTTCAAATAAAGATACTGCACTTCTGTACTCTATACAGTATGGCACAGTAAAGTACACAAAAGCACAACCACTTGTAGAGGGTGCATGCACGTGACAACATACGCCAGACACGTGAACTAACTTAACGTGATTGGACATGTGAACACACATCCGCATCTTTGAAGGTTCACAACTTGAAGGTTCGTATGTAGGGGACTTACTGTACCTGCATTTAATGACAGAGACAATAATGACACTTTTTTTTCTGTCTCACCGTGTGGTAAGATGTTTTGACTCTCTCTTTCCTAGTATCCTCTGAACTCCCTGCAGCCCTCTTTTCTTGTCTGTGGCAGTAAAACAGAATATAGTCAAATCTAAAATTCATTTTGACTTGCAGCTCTGCCCTTATTAAGCCCACACTGATTCTTTTTTCTTGAGGGGGGAGTATAGTTGATGTACAGTGTTGTGTTAGTTTTCTGCTGTACAGCAAAGTGAATCTGTTATAGGTATACATATATCCAGTCTTCTTTAGATTCTTTTTTAATACATGTCATTACAGAGTATTGATTTGAGTTCCCTGTGCTATACAGTAGGTCCTTACTAGTTATCTATTTTATATATAGTAGAAACCCACACTGATTCTTGGTATCAGTCCAGTGTGATATCCTCTGAACAAAAGTGTTCAAGCATAGAATACTTAGGAGTTTACCTACTAGCAACAGTGGTTTTTAGACTTGCAAGAATCAGTTTCTAGCTCCTTCAAAATGTTCTTCCACTGTACCCGCAGGCTTGTTTCGGTGGACCAACTGTTTGTCATTCAGATCCTTTGCATCTATAAATCCATCGTTTAGGTTATCCATGTCTAAAATGTCCATCATTTTCAGACACTCTGAAGTCTATTAGATGTCATCATAAGTGAAACCCCTTCTCCTCAGGGAAAACGATTATAAAGCACAGAGGTGACTTAAACTTGTCAAACTGAAAGATGGATTCTTTACAAATTTAGTAAAGAAATTAGAAAGTCCTCAACTTGGCTGTCCTTTTCTGCTGACATTTTTCGACTTCTGCAGCAGTTTTATTCCTAAAAAAAGGAAAAATGAGTCATTTTTTGCTACAGGTTTTTGTTGCAGCCTTTACAGAACACCAGACAGCTCAGGTGCAGTCAGTACAAGGCCTCTTCACAAGTCATCAGACAGTTATGGAGACACAGTGTGTTATTTCTATTTTACTATAATCTTTTCTCCAATCTCATCCTTGACGTATTTCCAGGTTGTAGTTGGACATTCTTTTTGTCTCAAACTTTGAAAATAGGCCAACATTTTAAATCTTTTCACTGGCCAGCTGCAATGGCAGGCATCTTGTAGGCACACGTCTGAGGTAGCTCTGCATCCATTTCTGCACAGTTAGAAATCTTAGTAAGGCTTCTGCAAGTTTGAAATAACAAAATGACCCAAAACTTTGGTAATGAAAAGCTCAGTATCACAGGTAAGCATATTGTATGTGTTTTTAAAAGTATTGTGTACAAAGGATGCAGGACATTTAGCTGGTAAGATCTTCTCATGTTCTTTGATAAGGAATTTATAGACTGAATGGAATATGCCAGAATATACATTTGCACTGCCTGCCGCTCATGCAGGGAGTTGAACAAAGGCTAATTTGTATTTGGATACAATGTCAACAGTCTTTTGTTGTATATTTTCTGTGTTGTATAAAAACTTCATAGAAGCCAAAAAGATGTTTTGAGACTCCATTTTTTCAAAACCAAGTACCTAAGAGATTGGAGGGGTGGGGCATGTATTTTGTGTTACCGTGATTTGAAATCTCACTGGATATACTGTAGAAGCATGGTCTCTGGTAAGATCTGAGACACTCCACTCTACACTGAGAGAGGAAAGACGTCTGTTATCAAAAGTTCCCGCCTTGTTCACCCGCAGGACACTTTACTTGCAGCCTCTGAACCAGGAAATGTAACTTGACTCAGTTTCATAGGGATGGCAAGGGAAAGATAGAGTCACATGTGTCCCTTTGCATGGTGTGGGCAAACTAATTCAGCTGAGCACTGGTGTGTTTGGAGGAGGCAAAAAACTTAATTTAGAAGTATTGCCTGTCTCATCCTGAACTTGTGCGATTCAGTTTCCATATTTGCTTTCCACATCCCTTCTCCACCAGGCCTAGTCCCAAATGCATCCCTTCATTTGGTGCAGTCTGCTCTGTTTCCATTATTTACCTCTTTAACCCAGTTGTATGTGTCATTCCATCCGTCACTAAAATAACACAGTCGGTTAGCCTTTTTCTGTCCTGTCTGGATCATACTGGCATTGTCCTCTGTTTCTTTTCCATAGCTTCCTTTTCTTGTCTTATGGATGCAAAACATCCATAACACAAGAAAGATACGTGATATCTACAGTTATCTCTTTGAGGATATTAATTATAGCATTAAAATTTTTTTTCTGTTCTCAACCCTGTCTCTGAGTGATTTAAGTTTCCTTTTATGTTTGTTGGCTACAGTCTGTCTTTGTGATGGATCTTTCCTCCTCACATCTGGTGACCCTGCACTAGCCTTTCATAACCCAAGCTGAGGAACTAGAAAGCGTATTTATCGACAGCTCTTATTTATCGGCGGTTGGGGCGTGTGACTTGGAAGCTTCACTTTAGGACGCTTGTCACCTGGAGGTCTTTAGGAGTATGTAATGTCTCTGATCTCCTTCCCGGGACACTCGGTTGCTGGCATCCTGGGAGCAGAGCAGGATGCTCTGGTGGATGGGCTGGGAGGGGTCCACCGTTCAGCATACGTATTTTCACTTGATCCCCTGTTCAGCTGTCTGCTTTACTCTCACCTTCTGCTGAGGCTCTTCTGCTTGTACAAGCTTAGCTGCCAAAGAAGGGTGGGGTCCAGCTGCTCCTTGTATATATTTTCATCCAGCCTTCCTGTTTAAAAAAATGTGGGCCCAAGATCAAGCAAGACTCCCTTCTTGCCATCCCCTACCAATAAGTTGGTATGTTTAAATGTAACAGTAAATAAAAGATGCGGAAGTCCAGGGAAGATTCAATAGTCAAAAAGGGCTTTTCTACTAAAAAGAATATTGAGTAAAATTAGGGTATTCATGTTGGTTGTTCATCCCTCCATTGTTCAGTTTTCCTTTCTTTTGCTTAAAATACATTAAATCACAGCACTGTCCAATAGAAATATAATGCAAGTCACATGTGTAATTTAAAATTTTTCTAATAGCCACATTAAAAAAGAAACAGGTGAAATTCATGTTATAGAATATTTTATTTAACGTGACATATCAAAAATAGCATCTTAGCAAGTAATGTTATCAATCTAAAAATTGTTAATGAAATATTTTGCATTCTTTCTTTTCATACTAAGTCTTCAAAATCCAGTGTGTTCTGCAGAGCAGCCCATGTTTCCTTCCCTTGGGCAATTTGTATAAGTTTTCTTTCTGGAATGAAATGGCCGCAGCCTGGGGCTACCAGTCCTAGTGCCCTCTTTTTCCAGGTGAAGGGTGTGGGAGAGCAGATGGCAGAGCGACGCAGCCTGCTGATACAGATTCTCCTCATGTCTTCTCACAGCCCTCACCCCACCCCACCAGGCCTCTGGTCTTGCACGTCCTAGGCCTCCCAGTGGTTCTGAGAGAACCGCTGTCTTTGCATCAGCACTTCCCTCTGTAGCGCTCGTATTGTAGCTTCATCCACTTTCTTGGTTATCACACTTTTCCGTCTTGCAAAAATATATTGAAACATCCACCCGTTTCTCTTATCTTATTCTGCACGTTTTGTGAGTTCATATCTTAATCACTTTATAGTCACATTAGTGGGATGCCGGACACTGAGAAGGTAACAAACGTAGTCTCCCGTGGCCAACCAGAAATCGGTCCGATTGTTGTTTGAAAAGCTCCCAGATGATTCAGGTCCCAGGCTTGAAATAATGTTTGGGAATCGGTGGACTGTATGAGCTCACCTGCTCCCTTTTAGCCCTAACAGCTTACTCTCTTAGTGCTCTGTTGTCTTCTCAAAGGCAGTGATTCCTCTCTGGTCTCTCTTCTATTTTGTTGTTTAAAGAATTAACTTTTTAATTGATGTCTAAAATATGTACAGAGAAATATACAAATCCTAAGTGTACTGCTGGGTGAACTATCACAGAGAGGCTGTGCTCGTGGGACAGTGGCCCAGGTCAAGACATAGAACTTTACTGGCACCCTGGAAATCCCCTGCAGCCCCTTTCCTGTCACCCGCCCCTCTCTCCTCCACAGGCTTAGCTGTATCCTGACTGCTGACTCCGTACATTCATTTTGCCTTTTTTTTTGAATTAGCCTCTGTTCACTGTGGGTTCAGTTTACATTCCACGTGCAGTAGCATCTTCCCCTTCTGCTCCCCTTTTACTTATATCCAGGTTCTTCCCGTTCCAAATAGACTTAATGTGGCTGTTCTTTCCCGCCCCAGAGGTAGAACACCTGCCATCGAATGATGAGCCTCTGTGCCCTTCATCCGCATGGAACTTGTGCGGGATGATTGCCATAAACAGCACCTAGACTGACACCCTAGGCTTCACGAGCCCATCTCTCCTAAGGAGAAGACTGGCGTGAAAACCCAGATCACTCACCTACACTTCACTCTGGAGCCGCACATTCAGTGTATCCATTTTCCCGGATTCTCGGTGGGCGGGAGGGCCTGACACGTGGCGCTCTGCAGCAGGTGTAGTTGTCGTGGCCGCAGCACGTTTCACGGTGACCCCAGAGCAGGAGCAGGGGCGTGGGGGGCAGCTGATGGCCATGGGCGTCAAGTGCTGGAAGCGGCCCCCCCAGGAGAGGGACAGGCCTGGCCATCGGGTGACGGCCTTCTTCCCTCCTCTCTCGTAGAGCTTTACCCTCCGAGTGCCAGATGCTCCTCTTTTCAGCGACCTTTGAAGACTCCGTGTGGCAGTTTGCGGAGCGAATCATTCCTGACCCCAACATTATCAAGTTACGGAAAGAGGAGCTGACCCTGAACAACATCCGACAGTATTATGTGCTGTGCAGGAATAGGAGAGACAAGTACCAGGCTCTGTGCAACATTTATGGTGGCATCACCATTGGCCAGGCCATCATATTCTGCCAGGTGAGTCTGTATTTTATGGGTGAAACTGAAGTAATGGAATAGGACTTCAATATGGTGTGAAACAGAGGGCATCCTTCTTTTATTTCTTCTTTTCTTTCTTTCTTTTTTGGTCGCGCCGCGCCACGCCGCTTGTGGGATCTCAGTTGCCTGACAAGGGATTTAACCTGGGCCACGGCAGTGAAAGCCTGGAATCCTAACTACTAGGCCACCGGGGAACTCCCTGGGCATCCTTCTTTTAGAGGGACTGCTTCTAACACTTGCCCATTCAGGTTGATGTTTATTGTAGTGTTTCCATAGATACCCTTTATCAGGTCAAGAATGTTCTCTTCTACTCCTAACTTACTATGAGCAAAGTAGCCACTCAGTCACTCACTATTAACAGCCCCTTGTTTTTATTTTCGTATTTACTTTTCCTATCTGACGTTTTTCGTGTTCGTGTCTTGGTTGTATGTTTTCACCACCATGTGCACACTGTCAGCTCCATGAGGGCAGGCTCTCACCTGTTCCACTCACCTTCATGCCCCCGCCCTAGAATAGCCCCACCCAGCACTTGGATGGCCCTGGAAACATACTTGTAGAGTAAAGGAAAGCTCAGCTCTGCCATGTGACCATGTGACAACTAGCCATGTGACCTTGGGCAAATCACTTAATGGTTTTAAGCTTTGGGTTTATTTTTCAGTTTTTTTAAATGAACTTAGGTAGCTGCTTCATCAGATCATTATGAAAGCAGATGAACGTGATGCACGTAAAGGTTTTAGCAAAGTGCCTGGCGTACACAAGGATGTCATCATTGTTAGGTTACCTCATTTTGTCATCAGACCACCATGAGAGGTGGGCGGAGCATTTTATTCTCTGTTTCGGGGCTGAGAAGCCAAAGCTCTTACAGGTTGAGAGGATGTGCCCCTTAAAAGCACGGGGGAGGGAGAATCCCCTGCCACATTCTCAGATCCCTCTAGGCCCCAACGGGAAGGTGAAGCAAAACGCCTCTGCAGCACCCCCAGCTCCCATGCCCTGCAGACATGAGCGCTGCACACATAGCCAGGCTGCTTCAACTTGGGCGCCGTGCCGGGTTTTGATTTTCATGCAGACTCGTCAAAATGCCAAATGGTTGACTGTGGAGATGATGCAGGATGGCCACCAGGTGTCTCTGTTAAGTGGAGAGCTGACTGTGGATCAGCGAGCTTCCGTCATTCAGAGGTTTCGAGATGGGAAGGAGAAAGTTCTTGTAACAACCAACGTCTGTGCTCGAGGTGTGTATGTGTACGCACTTAAAGTCAAGTTTATTGAGGTACCATTTACATATGATAAAATTCACTCTTTTTAAGATACGTTTAGAGAGTTTTGACAAACATATTTAGTCACGTACCCGTCACTGTGATCAAAATATGGAACATTTCCATCTCCCCTCAAAATTCCTCAGTGCGCATTTTCAATGAGTCTCTGTAACTAATGACCCCTGCCAACTACTGACCAGATCTCTGTCTCTGTATTTTTGTCTTTTGCAGAATGACACGTAAGTTAAATCATAGAGTTGGTAGCCTTTGTGTCTGATTTATTCTACTTGACACCATACTTTGGAATTCATCAGTGTTGTTACATGTATCAGTAGGTCATTCCTTGTTATTGCCCAGTAGTATTCCGTTGACTGGGTCGTACCGCAATTAGGTCTTCCTTTCACCAGCTGATGGACATTTGGATTGGTTACAGCTTGGGGCTGTTTGGGCTAAATCTGTCATAAACATTCATGTATAAGGCTTAGGTGAACATATGCTTTCATCTCTCTTGGGTAAATGCCTAGGAGGAGGATTTCTGGGTCATGTGGTAAGTGTATGTTTAGCTTTATAGGACACTGCAAAACTGTTCTCCAGAGTGGCTGTACCCTTTTGCATCTCTACCAGCAACATAGGAGAGTTCCAGTTGTTCTCCATCCCTGTCAGTAATTGGTATTGACACTCTTTCTTCATCTTAAGCTTTCTAGTAGATAGATGTGTGTGGTATCTCGTGTTTTCAACTTGTGTTCCCTAATGACTGATGATGTTGGTCATCTCTGAGGTGTTTTTAATTTTAAAACTGTTGACTACTGGAAGAAAAATCTTTGTTTTTTCAAGAGGGCCTTCGTACTTTCCTCATTCCTCCTGTATCCTTGCCTACACCGCATACTCAAACCATGTTTCCTAATTTATTACTAGTTCACCAGATAGAACCGAGGACCTGCCATGAGTGCTGAGCTTGGCATTTGGAGGAGTAGCCTAAAAAAGGATGAGGTTCCTTCCCCTCGGGAGCGTGCTGCCTAGACTCCTGACTCTCTAGACCAGCACTAGCCAATAGAAATTTTTGCATTGATACAAATCTCCTATATATGGTGGCTGTTGTGCACTTGATGTGTGACTAGTGTGGCTGAGGAGCTGGATTTTTAATTTGAATGAATTTAAGTAGCCATAAGGCCAATGGTTACCATACTGGACAGCACAACTCCAGACCCCAGAGAAAAGAGGGCACAAATTGCTCCAGAGTCAAAGCACAGTACAGGGAGGACAAGGATTATGACCCAGACAGCTTATTAGTGTTGAGGAATGGAGGCACTAGGTGAGCACACACGTTAGGAGTGAAAGGTATGAAAGGAAGGGGAGAACTCTTGGAAGTCTCGAGTCGTTTGTACTTCATCCTGTACTGTTTGGGCAGCTGGATTCTAAACACAAGTGCTCTGGACGTTGCTGTGGTGACCACGGTGACGATTAGAGGAGTGGGAGATGAGGGATTGGGGAGACCAGTCCGGAAATTGTTGTAACAGTTGAGGCAATGGATAAAATGGCCTGACGAGAACAATGGCCGTGGAATGGGGTGGAGCTGGGGCCCTGTGATGGGTAAGGGGATGTGAGACTAAGGGGCTTGCTGGGCACTTAGCACAGTGGGGGTGGAGAAGATGGAAGGGCTCTGTGACCTGCTGAGAGCCCCTCCCCAACACACAAGCACACACGCACGCGCACACACACGCACACGTGCATGCACACGCACTTTGTACTATTTAGACTTATGTATAATTCGCTTCTACTGACACTCTCATCCGGCATCATAGACATACATACTTGCAAGCAAACTGCCTGACCAAAGGACCTATTTCATTTACGTAAAAGCAGGTGTGATTTACAGATTGTGTCTATTAAATGAGAATTCCCTTGGCAAATGTGGTTCTTGAATAGCTATGTCCTGAGGAAAAAGTTGCAGGACCCTGCAGTGTCGTTCCTCTTCCAGGGATTGATGTGAAGCAGGTCACGATTGTTGTGAACTTTGACCTGCCTGTGAACCCAGCAGAGGAGCCGGACTATGAGACCTACCTCCACCGTATTGGGCGGACAGGCCGCTTTGGGAGGAAAGGCCTTGCCTTCAACATGATCGAGGTGGATAAGCTGCCCCTGCTGATGAAGATCCAGGACCACTTCAGTGAGTAGTACCCTTCATGCCCAGAGCTGTGGACCTGCCCACGTTGACAGTGACGATGTGTGTCATGGACCTCGAGCCCAGAGGCTTGTGATCGGGTGGGGGCAGGAGCCAGCGAGTAGGCTTCTACTTCTTAGTGCCAGAGTTCCTAACAGGAGGCGGGGGTAATTAAAGGAAGCTGTGAAAACCAAGTGGAATTGATAGGAGCTCATATTTCTATCTTACTGCTCATTCTGGGATCTGGAGCAGATTTTACGTCCATGAAGAACCACCCTAGGCAAAGTAATAAGCTCCTTTAAGATGATATTGTGTCCCCAGCTTCCTTTTTTATGTACATTTTTCCCTTCCTGTTGCCCCAGCGACCAACTAGGACAGTCCTAAATCCTGAGGCCTGCTACCTTCCTCCAGTGCCCGCCTCCCCCCCCCACCACCATCTAAACAAGGCAGGCTCTGCTAACCCTCTGGGGCTCTTGGACAGGCGTGTTGCAGTCTGGTGGAAACTTGAAGGGTAACAGAAGCTGAGATGTCCCCCTGCCCCAGGGCCCTGGATAGATACGGCTGCGGAGCAGGCGAGGAAGAACCCTCGCAGGACTCCAGATGTACCTTTCACCTTTAGGACAATGGTACTTAACCTCTGTGGGAAGCAGAGGACACTATCCCCGGGGAAATGCACACAAGCACATATGTGCAATTTGGAATATAATTTTAAAAGGTTTGCAGACTGGCTGTGGACCCTTCAGGGAAGTTGAGTAAGCACCCCTGCATTAGGATAACGGAGGAGGGATAGGGGCGGAGAAAGAACCAGTAAGGTCACTGTTGCTATGGTAATCAACACTCCCTGTTGCCATTCAGCAAACCTGCCCCCTCAGTGCACACGCCCGCTTCACCCTCCTGAGCTCAACCAGGCACCTTCCCAGGTTCCCCTCTCTGCACTCTGGCGATTTTTTTCTGCCCCACAGTATTTAGACATGTATGTTGTCTTGTCTGGTGCATTTGATGCCACTGTAGTTAGTATGGATTGGTTATTTGGATACCATCCCTTCCTCACCTAATCGAGAGAATGTCCCAGTATCTCGAGGCTTTCCATACAAGGTATCTCTATCTTCAGAAATGCAATTGGATGGAATGAAATTTCGTTTAGGCCCTGGGATAAGACTGTTCCATTCTCTTTTGTTCTTTTAGACAGCAGTATTAAGCAACTCAACCCTGAAGACATGGATGAAATCGAAAATATTGAATATTGAAGAAAGAACTTTATCGTTTACAAGTGTTCTGGTTTATGTGACAATGTAGGTTTTGAAAGTGATTTTTTACGTTGAGCCTTTTTCAACATGAAACTGTTAATATATGGTAAAATAAATGTTGTGGTAGCCTTAGTTTTAAGACCTGAGGTCTTTCTGAACCAAATTGATGTGAAGCACTTGATCCTTTTGAATAAATAAAGGGAGATTATTTCTTATTCCAATCTTTTCACAGATAAACATCTTTGCGTGGGCTACTGGGTTGTTGTGGTATTTAGTTTATAGAATCTGAGCAGGTCATGCCGCTTGTGAATATCTCATGGTGCCGCGAGATGGCAGTAGAACGTCACTGTTTCTGGAATTTGAGTTGGTCAAGTGAAAAAACCACACGTCTTCAGACTTTCTCACTGCTGCCCCTCCCACCCCTAGTGTCTTCCCTACCTCCCCCTCGCCCCCTTCCCACACATGCACGCACCCTTGCACCCCCCGCACAGACACACACTCTCACGTGTGAGTGCAGGGTGAAACCTTCACAAAGTAAAACGATTTGAAAGAGAGTATTTTGCTTCTTTTTTTGTGTTTCAGCCAACACAGAATTTCAAGATATTGTTCTGTTTTACTTCTTAATGTCTTCAAATTAGAGAAGATTTACTCCATCATCAGTTATGTCATAGCCTCTGAAAACGTGGCTTTATTATAGACATTTCTTAAAAACAGGCAGTGGAGGTGGGGGGAACCCACTTGCCTTAGTAAAGAGGTGACACTTCAGGGAGCCAAAGGGTTTCACTTTTAAGAACTTAAAGGTGTATCTGAGAGTCCTGGATGTTTTCCTGCAAGTCCCATTGAGATGCTTCTCATTTCTCACATTTGCTCCTAAAAAGTGAAACAGTGGGCTTGAGCAAAAGGGGGGGAAATTGATACTCTCCCAGAAAGCCTGAGCAGGTTTTGCAGCCCACAGCCAGAGCTGGGCCCCAGCTCTGTCACAGCAGACTGCCACCAGCAGCCTCAGTGAATGCACCTGTCATCCCGGTGTGGAGGGGTGTTTCTGGCCTATGTCTTCTGATATCCCACGTGCATGTCACCTGCCCATGTTGTATCCTGTGGGCAGGGCTCAGAAATACATGAAAATCGTTCAGCCTCCTCACCCCACAGCATATATTTATCGTGCACCCTTTTTGCTAAGCACCAAGGAAGAGAGATGAATAAGATGTACCAGTCATTTCAGAATTCAGAGTCTCACAGCAGAGACTCAGAATAAGCCAACATTATTTTAATAATGGTCTTTGCTTAAGGAAGGGGTTCAGAGGAGGCACCCAAACACCGTCGGGGCCAGTTTCCCAGAGGAGAAGACATCGTGTCTCCTCTCATAGGAGAGAACGTGAGTTGCACGGTGCCTCTCCTCAGGTACTTAGCACCCCCTTGCAGTCCCCTAACGTAGATCCACTGAGTCAGTGTTCCAGATCCAGCTGATTGCCAGAATTACCTGGAGAACTTGGGGAAAAAATACAGATTTCTTCCCCATACTGTGCACCAAAAAGCAAACTCTCTTAGGGTAGAGCTCAGAAACACAGTTACCTAAGGGAGCTGAAAACGGGTAAAGCAACAGGTCTTACAGACCACTGTCTTAGGGAGGAGATGCCGAGGCAAAGAGAAGTCCCGGGGACAGAATCTATAAAAAGTAGAGCTTCTGCCTCTGAAGGTCCACTCGTGTTCTCCTTATGGTATGTCTGCCTTCCTCTCTGGGCCGGATCAGCGTATCCATTCGATACCCAGCCCCCAACACAGCGCCCAGCATGTAATAGGCAGTCAGTGAATACTTGTTCTGTTGAGTGCATATTCCCTTGCCATCTCTTCCTTCACTAACGTTCTTCCTTGATATTTGCCACCTTGGCTTTGAACCGCAGTCATACGGCGCAAGATGAATAAACGTAGGAAGTGTTTCGAGAGAGTTTGCTCTCTCTTACTATTTGAGAATTGAGTTGGACTTTCCATCATAGTCAGCTGAGCATTGGGGTCTCTTAAGTAAGATTTTACTACCTCCCTTTCCGGTCCAGATCTGATGAAATCTCTGTCAGTTACCCTCACAGGCGTCTTGAGCAATTTCCATTTGGCAGCTATTCCCAAAGAGTCTTCAAATAGTGGGCATTCTTCCTGCCCCTTTGCCCCTCACTTCCATTTGTCTCTCCACCTAGGAGGCAGAAATCCATCCCTGTTGTGTGTGCATCACAGCCTGTCCAGTTGGGCAAGTCGACACTCCCAAGGCTGTCTTGCGGGGCACAGCTCCTCGCTCAGAACTGCCAGCAGCCTTCGCATCTCTGTGCCTGGCCGGGCCAGGGTTGTCTTTCTCCGTGGATGCCGGCCTGAGGAAGAGTACGTGGAGAAGCCGGGAATAGCCGGATGATTCAGTGCATCCGTGAGCCGGGCTGATCAGCTGTGTGTTACTTGGCAGCAGACAGTAAACCAAATCCATTCGGTTTATGTTGGCCAGCTTCAGACTGTGAGCATATTGAAATTCCCGATGGCGTCGAGCAGGGCTGTAATTTCCAGTGGGAGTCGTGAGTGAACACCTCGCCGCCGCCGGGGGCACAGATTCCTTGGACGCTAGGTGCTGGACCTGAGGCAACTATGAATAACAGGAAAGGCAAACGTGTGGGTCCTAGTCTGGTAGGACGTCTGACAGCCCTTCTCAGGAGACATGATTGCTTTTGCTCTTGAGAAAGTGTTGACGTTCCCGGCAGACATCGGGCCCCAGGAGAGCTCTGGCAGACTCTGCACGTGTGGTCAACAGTGGAAAGTCTTAGAGGATCGCTGGGGGTTAAGCGGTACCTTTCCAGAGAAGACCCTGGGAGAGGAGCCGGTTGTGTCCAGCCTTGGTTTGGCTCCTGGTCCCCTGAGAGGTTCAGCCTCCTTCCCGTTGACTCAAGTGGGGGCCCAGGTCAGAGAGAGGACCGAGGCGGAGACAGCGCAGTTGCCAGGGTGGACGCTGCAGTGGGGCCCAGAGCGAGGGGCTCCCCGTGGGCCTGCTGTTCTTTGCCCTCCGAGCCCAGGGGCCTTCCTGCTGCGGTACGGACAGCCCTGCAGGCTGGTCCGGAGGGCACATTCGTTTTCTCAAGGGACAGCAGAAGAGTCGGGTCCTGTTAAATCCTAAAGCCCACTCTACCCCTCTACCACTTTCAGGGAATCAGCATGTGTTGAGGACTGTCATCATGTTGCAACCCACAGACTGTGAAACGTCACAGCCTTGCCCTGTGCTGCAGGGAGCATCAGCTTTCTGCTCTGGGAAGAGCCCAGAAGGAACTCATCCCAGCGTCTTCCGTACTATTTTTACCCACGGCTGAGAGAAGAGTTGGGACTCTCCCTCCTCCCTTCCGCCTGCTCACTACCGCTCTCTCGGGGGCACTGTCTTCTGGCTCTGAGCCCTCCTGTGGTCCCCGCCTCGCTAAGGAGGGATGGGTCAGCCAGGCCGGCTGTAAGAGCCCCTGTCTCTGGATGCTGCCATCTTCCTCCATCTCCCTTACTGCTTCGTGTCTCGGTCAGCTCGGGCTGCTGTGACAAAATACCACATAGACCGGGGGGCTTAAGCAACAGAAATGTATCTCCTCAGATTTCTGGGGGCAGTAAAGTCCAAGATCAAGGTCTGGCAGGGTCGGCTTCTGGTGAGGTGAGGACTGGTCTGCTTTCTCACGGTGTCCTTATGTGGCAGACAGAGAGGGACGCGCATTCTTTCTGGTGTCCCTAATCCCACAACCCCACTGTGAGGGCCTCCCCTCATGACCTAATCACCTCCCCAGAGCCTCACCTCCAAATACCATCACATGGTGATGGTGGGGTGGGGGTTGGTTTAGGGCTTCAACATATGAATTTGGGGTGGAGGACAGACATTATGCCCCACCCACCAAATAATACTTTTCTATCCATCGTTTGAAAATCTGGGTGGGTTGAAGCACCATTATCTATGTTTAATGTGGTCGGTCTTCCACCCCACCTGTAAACATGAAACTTTTAGACTCTTCTCATGAAATACAGGAAACACACCTGAAATGGGATGATTCTTGGTTAAGAGAAGCACTGATGTGTCCTGTAAACCCAGGGCAGAGTCCCACTGCCCACGCTGGGCTGCCAGCCCTGCCTCACCGCTCATCAGCCTTGCACTTCTGCTGCTGAGGTTAGAGACAACCAGACGCGCTGGGATAATGAGAAGAGGATCACGGAAAAGATGGGTCTCCCGCTCTGGTGTTCAGACAACTGAAAGAATTTTCTAAATGAGAATCTTTACACATCTAAAGTCTTTAGTCTTTAGGGAGAAGCATAAGCAACTCTCTGTTGCACTTTTCTTTGGGAATTCATCTTTTCCCGTAATTTATTTTTTTCTATTCAGTAGAATAGCCGTGAGTTTCTACATTCCCAATTCTAGAATACATTTGTCGTGAATGGGAATAGTCTCTTATTTTGTGTTTAATGTTTTTCTTTTGTCAGGAAGGTAATGCAGTCTCACTCAGTCCCTTAGTTTGTGATTTGTGGCTTGAAATCCCAGTTGGAAGGAAGTGACTGACAAGGGAGCCCTGCTTTGTGTGAGGGTTAGAGGTGTGGTCCTGTACAGTAGCCTCAGGCATGGTTGAGAAGATGGAGCCTGAACAGGCTACTCTGTGAGGTGGTGAGCTCCCTGCTTGTGGGAATATTCAATCATTCGGAAGCATCCATTACAGTTACTTGGAATGGATGCTGTAGTCCTGGTTCTTGAATTAGCTGGGAGTTGGGAATAAAATGACCTCTGAGACTCCACCCATTCTAAGATACCACGTTTCCCTGACGCCACATGGCAGAGCTATGCACACGGAAAAGCATGAGCCACAGGAGCTCTGTACAGAGGAAGACCGTTTCCCACAAGCAAAAAGAAAATGGAGTGATTAACTCCTACCTGTACCCTGTCTTAACTTTCAGATTCACTGGCTTCCCCGTGTGACCATCTCATTATACCTATTTTCATCAGCTTACGCAGAATGTGGATCGTTTTTAATTTAATACTTACCTTATAAAAGCAATAAAACAGCAAAAAAGTGGTAAGGGAAAATTATCAAAAAGCTCATTACTTCATCATAACACTTACTGTCTTGAAATGGTCCTTTTCATCTTAATAGGACTTAGTTAATCATAGTGCATAGATGGTATTGTGTCCTTTTATTTGAAACATTCAAGTGGTTTTTTATTTCATGTTGCTACATAGTCTTTGGAATTATAATAATAATAATTGATCATATTATCCTATGAGGTGAATATAACATAATGCATATTATCATCCTGGTTGAACATTTATGTGGTTGTCCGGTTTTTCAACGTTGTAAATAATGCTGCAGCAAATCTTCTTGCCCATTATTTTGAATTATTTCTTAGAATTAGAGATGTTATGTTTGAGAACTAGGTCAAAAGACAGGAGCATTTTTATGGCTTTTGATAGGTAGTTGTCTAATTGCTTCCAAAGACCAAGACTATTTCAGTTTATATTACCCCACTGATTTCACCTCACCTAACCAGCAAGGGATATTTTCATTTCAAAATTGCTTGGTAACTTTTTCTGGTTTACATTTCTTTTAATACAAAGTTGCATATTTTTATTTTTAGGCATGAGGTTCATTGTTTGAAAAACCTCTGTGGTGTCCTTTGCCCATTTGTCGTATGAGATCTTAATATTGTCCTTACCAAGTTTTGTGAAATACATGTGTGACTTGATTTTTCCAAATAACGGTATTAACTTTTTACTGAACATATATTTTCCTAGTTTGCCTTTTTAATTTATACTATGGCTTTTACACACAAACTATCTCATTTTTGTAGTGAAGTAATTGAATAATTTTGTGGTTTCTGTCTGCTGGTTCTAGAATGTCAGCCCTGCTCTAGGAAATATTCAGTTTTATTCCTGATTATTATTGTGATTTTTATCTTTAAAAAAGATATTTGAGTAATCCATCTGAAATTTATTCTGGTGTGAGGTATAGCAAATTGGTCACACGTTCCCTTTTTTAAAAAAATTAACTAAATTCAATACCGTTCATTGAGAAATCTTTCTTTTTTCCACAATCTCCTTTTTACCATATTAAATTTCTATACACCTACACACATATAATAGGATTCTGGGTACCTACTTAATTTCGGTTTGTTCTTGTGCTAGTGCCACAGTTTTAAGTATTATTGTCAAGTATTATTGTTTTAATTCAAGGACTTTTTCCTCCTCTTGACTATTTTAATTCTCATTTAAAAAAAATCATTACCAATTTTATCCTTCAAGATTAATTTTAGATCCATTTTCTCAACTTACAAAAAACCTCTGAATTTTTATCTGTACCCATTTGGCAGTGATAATTTGTTTACTCAGTCCATACATTAATTGGTGGATAATTGATTTCTTTACAATATTGAATCATATAGTGTATCTTTCCTGTCTCAGAAAAGTCGGGAGGCACAACTGCAGCCCAGACACAAGGGAATGGGCACGGATGGCCTGGCCAGGAGGCTGTGACTGCCGAGGTGTGGGGGTGACTGTTCTCGCTGGGTGTTCCCAGGTTGGGCCGTGCACGCCCACCTGCTGACTTGTCTGCCTGAGGGAGTCCAGGTGAGGCACCAGTGATGCGAGTGGAGGGGTCAGGACACCTGGGTTCTAGCCTCATCCACAGAGGTCCCTTCCAGCCCTGAAATCCTCCGCATCTCTGCGTTATGTCAGGGAAGACACCAAGCGCAGGAAGGCAGAGACCCTTCCTAATCCATCCTGCACCCAGCCCAGTGCCTCCCCTCACTCATGTCCCATCCCTGCATGAAGAGGAGGGAAGGAAGGAATGGTATTGCCCCAGTTTATAGAAGAGTTTTGTCCTGGCCCATGTGTTTGGAGCATCCTCTCCCAGCCTTGAGTGTAAACAGAAACCACTAGGGAGTATGTTAAGCTGCGGCTCTGAGTTCACAGGTCTGGGTGGCGGCGATGCCCTTAGTCTGCAGAGCGCACTTTGAGTAGTGAAGTTCTAGAACACCAATCTAGATGAGACTCCTTGGCTGAAAAAGAAGGGAGGGGGTAGCGGGAAGGGGGCCTGGAGTCTTAGTCACAATTTTGCTTTAAAAGTATGGGTTTAGGGACTTCCCTGGTGGCGCAGTGGTTAAGAATCCTCCTGCCAATGCAGGAGACACGGGTTCGAGCCCTGGTCCGGGAAGATCCCACATGCCATGGAGCAACTAAGCCCCTGCGCCACAACTACTGAGCCTGCGCTCTAGAGCCTGTGTGCCACAACTACTGAAGCCCGCGCGCCTAGAGCCCGTGCTCTGCAACAAGAAAAGCCACGGCGATGAAAAGGCTGCGCACCGCAACGAAGAGCAGCCCGCTCTCGCCGCAACTAGAGAAAACCCGCGCGCGGCAATGAAGGCCCAACGCAGCCAAAAATAAATAAATAAACAAATTTATTTTAAAAAAAGAATTGTACGTGTGTAGACAAGAGACTTCGAAACAAAACCGTTCGATACATTATAGGAATGGTGAGGTTGTGGGTGACTTCTACATGTTTGTTGCTTTCAAGTGTTTGCAAAGAATACAAACTCTAAAGAACTCTCAGTGAAGGGAAAACAAAAGCAGTTCTTGGTCCCATGGCCACAGGGGCTGGCTAGGCCACACCACTCATTGTCCCTTCCCTGAGGGACTGCACTTCCTAGGTAAGGTTGCCCTCTGGCTGGGGGTTTTCAAAATGTTTTCCAACAGCCTGCGTGAGTTTGCTCTCGTTTAGAAGCATTTGAGGCTGTACCCACGGCGCAGAGGGTGAAGTGTGACAAGCTGCCCACCTCTGGTGCAGACACTGCCTTTATGGGCTGCAAGAAAATCCCTCGTGCCCCATCAGGGTTAACCCACAGCCTGGCCAGATGACCAGCGATGCCCTCCACCCACTCCCCTCCCCCGAAAGCACGCTCAGGAAAATCTCGGAGTTAAAAGTTTGCCTTTCTTACTGGAAGAATTTTTATTAGGCCAAAGCGTTGACACGTTTGTCATTCCCAGAATCTAACACCCTCCCCGAACTCCCTTCGATTTTTAGTACTTTTTCCCTCCTCATTTCTAAAGGGGGTGAAAAACTGTCTCGAGCAGGCAGAAAGTTTTATCCAAGGTGTTTGGCAGTGACTCCACGTGCTGGGAGAGATTTATGTCTCCGTTCTCTGGCACTGCCTCGTGTGAGCTCACTTAAAACAACCGAATAAATGAGTTCACTTTATCCTGTCAAAATGGAAACGAAGGCGGCATGGTACCCAGCTGGGGTCCTCGGGGACCCTGAGGCAATGTTCCTGTCTCAGTGGCTTGTGCTGAGCTCAGCTGTTTCTATGTCTGTCTGAGATCATTAAAACGGGAGGGCAGGGAGCAGAAAGACCCGTGGAGTTGGTGGTAGGATGGAGACACCACTTGGAGTCTGGAGGCCTCAGCCGAAAGCATGAACCCAGGGGGCTCGTTTAAATGGCTGCCTCTCACCATCTGGTTTGGCCTGAGTTCCCTGAAGGGCGTCCCCCCAGAGAGGTTTCTTCGTGCCGATGGTCAGAAGAATATGGGTTTTCCTGTCTCATTAAGTCATATTTTTTTCTTTCCTGCGGCCCTACTACCACTAAGACCAGGGCCTTGTTACTCTAGAAGATCCAGGATTTTCTGGGCCAGGCCCAGGTCCTTCCCTCTCACATGGGTTGGGGCTCAGGACTCGCCAAGCAGCTGTGTAATTAACCTGAGGCAGCGTGATCAGAGACGTAACAGCTTCCCCAAAGGGAAGGACTGGGGAGCAGAGGGAAGCTGCGTCTGCCCATCCAGGAGAGGATGCCTGACCCTCCAGTATCCCCTAGGCTAGCGCTTATTCCTCCTTCCAGAGTCCTGGGCTGCAGCTGAAGGGAGGGATGGCTTCTGTCTTAGGGTGGGGACCAGGACCGTAATAACCCCTACAGTTTCTCAGCTTTTGAAGATGACAGCACGTCTCCTAGACTGTAAGCAACCTAAGGGCGGGGATTGTGCCTGCCTCCTTAGGAAGAAGGGAGGGAGGGAGGAAGTAAATCGATCCTCACTAGTCCTGGGAAACTCCCAAGGAAACATGCCATTTGATAAATGCAGAAGGTGAGAGGTCATGGTTTCCATCCTGCAGCAGAGCTGGGATTGGACTTCAGGCCAGTCTGAATCCTTGTCCTTTGCCCTTCCCCTTCATCAGTATTGCCCAAACTTCAACCACTCTTTGCCTTCGCCTTCTTTGCCAATCTTCACACTACATAGATGTGTAAATATATCCTTAAATCAATTTATTTTTACTTAAAAATATAACTACTTTGACATGCTGGTTATATTTTCTAACACGCATTAAAGCATGATGAGATAACAATTGTCATCCACGTATCACCTTGCAAGCCGCCCAGAGCCGCTCCCATGATACCAGAGCCGTGGTTCTCAGTGTGGTCCCCAGACTGGCAGCATCAGCATCTCCTGAGAACTTCTTAGAAATCCAGATTCTCAGGCCCTACCACAGACCTCCTGCACCAGAAACTCGGGGGTTGGGGCTCAGCGAGCTCTATTTTTCAAACCCTCCAGGGGATTCTGATGCCTGCTAAAGTTCGGGGACCATTGCACTGGAGTGTTGGACCACTCAGGAGTGTCTTGGTTGAGTCACCTTTGCCCCCCCATCCTGGATCCTCGCGATGTCCCCATGACCACAGAGCATATGAAAATAGTGAGTGAAGCACCACATACATGTTAAATCATTAGTTAGGAAAGACAGGAAGTGTGATGTGAAGGAACATCTGCATCAAGGAAAACACCTTGAAACGTATACGTAAGGATGCAAAGAGCCAATGCTGGCTCACTTCTCGGTGACTCCTTGGGTCAGAATTCAGAAGTGATGGGGAGGACCTAGCAAAGCAGCTAGCTCCTCGTTGCTCAGAGCAGCTCTGTCCAACAGAACTTTCTGCAACAATGGAAGTGTTCAGTATCTGCGTTATGCTGGGAGACAGTTGTCCATGGGTCTTGCATTTCTGCGCATTTGGCAAGCAGAGGCACTGAGTGCCCTTTTTCCTGGACACTTCTCAAGAACCTTTGTAGAGCCAACAGCCTTGGAAAGTAGAGGTAGCGTCTTCCTCCAGAGCAAAGGACAGCATGGTTCCTGCCTGTTATAAAAGATTCAGGTTTTCTAAACTCAGGGTTCTTGTCTAGTATCGTGACCCACTTCATGCACATATAAGCAGGTATCTCTGACCCTCTTCCTGTTGCCCTGTAGGAATTGGAGCTCAGAAAACTAGAGCAAGAAAATGTTGATACTCTGACTACTGATACTGCTATAAATAATAAAGCCCCTTGTCTCAGACCCTGGAGTCATGTCTTCTGCAGCGTTCACGAAACTGGCAGATTAACTTGTTACCTTGCAACTAGGGCAACATGTGAGGTCCCTTGAATTTCTTGACACGTTGTCCAACGCGTGGCTGTTGAGCCCTGGAAATGTGGCTAGTGTGACTAAGAAACTGAAGTTTTAGTTTTAAATTTTTCCCAGTTTCATTAGGCATAATTGACAAATACAATTGTATATATTTAAAGTGTAGAACATGTATACATTGTGAAATGATTGCCACAATCAAGTTAATTAACACATATTTAATTAACTCACAGTTACCTTTTTTCTTTCTTTCTTTTTTGTGATAATTTTCAGGAATTACTCTAGGCAAATGTCAAGTATACAATACAGTATTATTAACTCTAGTCACCATGCTGTACATTAGATCCTCAGAACTTGTTCATCTTATAACTAAAAGTTTGTACACTTTGACCAATGTCTCCCCATTTCCCTCACCCCCGCCCCCTGGCAACCACCATTCTACTCTCTGTTTCTCTGAGTTTGACTTTTTTTTTCTTGTTTAAAAATCCCACATATGCCATACAGAATTTATCTTTCTCTTTCTGTCTTATTTCTCAGCATAGTGCCCTTCAGTTTCATCCATGTGATCACAAATGGCAGAATTTCCTTTTTATGGCTGAATAATATTCCATTGTATACTTATACCACATCTTCTTTATCTTTTTTTTCATCCATTGATGGACACATAGGTTGCTTCCATATCTTGGCTATTGTGAGTGATACTGCAATGAAGATGGGAGTGTAGATACATCTTTGAGATACTGATGTCATTTCCTTTGGAGATATACCCAGATGTGGGATTTTTTTTTAATACATTTATTTATTTATTTTTGGCTGCATTGGGTCTTCGTTGCTGTGTGCAGGCTTTCTCTAGCTGCAGCAAGCGGGGCTACTCTTCGTTGCGGTGTGCGGGCTCAGTAGTTGTGGCTCACAGGCTCAGTAGTTGTGACACACAGGCTTTGTTGCTCCACAGCACGTGGGATCTTCCTGGACCAGGGATCGAACCTGTGTTCCCTGCATTGGCAGGTGGATTCTGAACCACTGTGCTACCAGGGAAGTCTGGGATTTATTTTTAAATAGCCGCATGGGGCTAGGGACTACCATATTGGACCACATAGCTTAGAATGTTCAAGCGTCAACTGTCATGACCAGTGGTCAAGGACGCTGTTGAGGGAGTTTCTATGTTGAGAGTGAGTTGAGACTTAGGTGATCTCTAAGTTATTTTCAGTATTTGAGTTTTGATGATTCTGCAGCTCTAGGAAGAGTGGAATTGTGAAGGGGTACCTTTTCTTTTTTATTACATCCAGAGGGGTTTTGTGGTACAGGTGAGAGATGAGAGGAAAGGGAAACTGGGCTGAGTTTGGAGCTTGGGGATGGGGAGATGCTCCTGCTGTAGGCTATGTCTTTTGGAAGAGGCTTGGAGGCTAGAGAGAGAAGATATGGCCAGAGAAGATGAGCAGACCAGGGGCCCTTAAAGAATTTATCCAGCCCTGCATCCCTTTCTCCCCTCAGCTTGAGAATACCCGCATCTGCCCCAGGCTGGCTGAAGACTCCCTTGGGCTCTTCTCAGCTCCCCAGGCTCCTGCCCCTCTCACCTCCTGGCTCAGAACAATCTCCCCTTTGATTGCTGGCTCAGGCCTTGCTGACAGGTCAGGTCATATGTACCTAATCAGGAGGAGCTGGGGCCTGATGGATGAGAAATGGGGCTTCCCATTTCAATAAAGTTTGTGCAGAATATTGGAAACAGCTGTGGGCCTTGGCGGGCAGTACCAGAGCCTGTGGGGACCTGATGTTTGGAGGAGGAGGGTTGAGATGGGGGAGCACCAGGGCAAAAGTCTAGAGGGTGCTTTGCCACCCAAAGGCTGACAGAGCTAGTGAGCTTAGTTCAACGCCAGCCTGGAATCCTGGACTTTGAGGAGGGTGAGAGCGCTCTGGAACCAGAGGACACAGATCACGGCCAAGCAGATCTGGACTACCCAACAGATATTTATGTACATCCATTGCCATTTATTTCACAAATACCACACAGATTTCTCTGAAAGTTGCTTTTCTCACATAACCTCATGAAAATCCTTCTAATTTATTTGTTCTTAAATTGTGGTAAAATACACATAACATAAAATTTACCATCTTAACCATTTCTAAGTGTACCTTTCAATAGTGTAAAGTATTCACATTGCTGTGCATACGACCTCCAGAACTTTTTCATCTTGTAAAACTGAAACTCTGTACCCCTTAAACAATTGCCCATCCCCGCTTCCACCCCAGCCATGGACAGCCACCATCCTTTCTGTTTCTATGAGTGTGACTACTGTAGAGGTATCTAAAGTGGAATCATACAGCATTTGTCTTTGTGTAAATTATTCTTTTGTATAGCTGCATAACATTATAGTATATGGATATATGTGTATCACTCAACCATTACTAGTATGGTGGGAAAACCCACCACAAAAAATGCTATAAGGAATTTTTTGTATGCATAACCTTGCATACTGGAGTTTGCCGGGGTTTTTTTTCCCCATAGGATAAATTGCCAGACATGACATGACTGGGTCAAAGAGATGCATATTTTTAATTTTTATATATGTGACCAGATCCCTTTCTCAAAAATCCGTGGTAATTCACATACCTGCCAGCTGTGATTAAGAGTGTTTTCTCTCCCACGTCTTCCCCAGCCCTTCCCCTTCCCCTTCCTCATTCTTTTTGTTATTCCAATAGATGAAAAGTGATGTCACGCTTTTAAAATTTGCATCTTTTCGACTATTAGTGACGTTGAGCATCTTTCCATAAATGTACTGACATTTGTTTTGTCCATTTTCGACTAGGTCATTTCTCTTTCTTATTGTGTGTAGGAACTCTTTGTATATTATAGATGTTAACTCTTTATCGGTGGTAATTGAAATATTTTCTCCAGTCTATAATTTGTCTTTTGACTTTGTATATGTTATCTTTTATCCTTCTAAAATTTAAACATTAAAAATTTTCCTCTATAGCTTCTGGACTTTCTGCTTTATTTAGAAAAATCTCCTCAAACCCTAGATTGTATAAACATTCTCCTAATTTTTTCCTCATTAAATTGTTTTAAATATTTAAATTGTTTTAAATATTGTTTAAGATTGTTTTAAATATTTCCTCATGAAATTGTTTAAATATAAAACCAATATTTAAATTGTTTTAAATGTTTAAATTTAAATACATTTAAATCTTTCATCTATTTGAAACTTGGTTTTCATAACTCATGAGGTAGAGAGCTTAACCTTGTTTTGTTTTTTCAGACAGACAGCCAGTTGTGTCTATACAATTTATTAAATAAACTATCCTTTTCCCCTCTGGTTTGAAATACCACCTTTATCATATACTATAATCCAGATGTACTGGGATATATTTCTCGACTGGTTTCTATTTCTGTCCCCTGGATCTATTTATCTTGTCCTTTACCTTTAATGTATTATTTGATCACAGAGATTTATAGTTAGTTTTCTTAAGGCCACTTTTACCTAAATATTTCTTCACTGATGTTGTTTTCATCTTTAACATTATACAAATTCCTTCCAGCTGTCAGAGCCTGTGAATGTCAGTAACTCTTCCAGACAAGCCAGAGTAAGTCCAGGGAAGCCCACGTGCCTTTTCAGGAACCAAACAAGGCAGAGGCCAGATAGTGATATTAGATGAGCACCTACTATGTGCTCAGCACCACTCTCTCCGCTAAAGCTGGGGCTGGAAGACCAGAACTTCCTGCCCCCCAGTGGCTAATACTTCAATAAGAGTCTTGCTTCATCCTCTGTCCACCGCTTTGCGACGCTGACCTCGGGCCCTGTGAGGCCCATTTCTGCTTTGCCAACTGTTTGCTCGCAGATTCCCCAGTAGGAGTTGCTAAGGGGAGGTTGCAGGATGGAGGAAGAAGGGTGGGCATCTCCTTGTGTCTGTGTGCTCTCCGTTAAGCGTCATCTCAACGACGCTTCTTCACCCCAGGCCCGCCCTGAAGCTGCAGCTGAATCCAGTTTGCAGTTTTTCCAGCACGTGCAGCTTCATCATCCACCACCCACCTCCACGTCCCTGCCCCAGACACCCCACCCCCAGCTGGCAGGAGCCCCTTCCTCAGAGGTCTGGGCACAAGCCCAGGGGTCCTTGCTTCCTACTCAGAGTCTCCTCCTCAGAGGTCAGGGTCCCAGGCTCTGGGTCCCCCTTCCTCGAAATGTCTAAGGTTCAGTGATTCCAGCGTCTTCCTTTGTTTTCCCAGCCCCAGCAGTTGCCACCTCCATGACACCTAAGCATTCTCTTGTGCTACTTTTTTTTTTTTTTTTTAGGTGCACGGGCCTCTCACTGTCGTGGCCTCTCCCGTTGCGGAGCACAGGCTCCGGACGCGCAGGCTCAGCGGCCATGGCTCACGGGCCCAGCCGCTCCGCGCCATGTGGGATCTTCCCGGACCGGGGCACGAACCCGTGTCCCCTGCATCGGCAGGCGGACTCTCAACCACTGCACCACCAGGGAAGCCCTCTTGTGCTACTTAATTAGCAACTTTATATCCAGTTACCAATTCTTTATAGTAAGTTCTCTTCTCAACTGACTGATGGGCCCCTGTCTCCTGTCTGGACCCTGACTGACACAGGTCAGAAAGAATTGAAGTTTTCTGGGGGCCGAGGGCCTGCTTCTCTTGGCCAGCCTGCAGAGAGCTCCCCTGCCTCCTCCATTCCCAGAATCATTTGGCTGCCGGTTGCCAAGGAGATGGCTGACAATTTCCAGTTGCCAAGCCTCCCCCTGGAGCTCTACGGAGACATTCTGGAAACTCCCTCCTCCTTCCAGCTCCCCAGCCAGGGAACTTGGAGAATCAAGCCAGGCTGGGGAGCGGGGGACTGGGAAGGGGGGAGGAGAGAGCAGACCAGGCCTGAAGATGCAGTTAGAGGCAAGAGTTTTCCTTGAGCCCTGGCTTCCTCCACAGACCTCAGTGCCTGGCCTGGCTCCCCCTCAGCCCTGTCCAGACAGACACCCACTGGGTCCAGCCAAGGCTGAATTCTCCAACCAGGCCCTCAATCAGAGAAAGCTGTCCTAACACTGTCACTCCAGACATGATAGAAGCCTCATCGCCAGCTGGAGCAGGGAAGGGCCTGGAACATCTACAGGGGAGGAACCTCAGCCTTGCCCAAGCTTTCCTCTAGCGGAACAGCATTCAACACGCACTCAAACCTGGTGTCACGGCGCAGGCTCCAGGCTATTTCATTAGACATAACAGCAACGCTAATGGTAATAATAGCAGGGAGGTGGGTGTGGATCTCACTCCACAAACTTATGTGTGCAAGAGTATCTGTTCCTTTATTTCATTAAAATCAAATAAAGTGGATTCCATACTGGAGCCCCTGCCCCTCCCAGGGTCCCACCAGAATCTTGGAGGTTTATGAGTTAAAACGGAGAAGCTTCGAACCTCGGGTCCCTTATGGTTGCTGCTGACCTTGTTGCCCGAGCCTCCAGGGGGCTCTACGCTTCTCTGCCCCCCTGGGCCATGGGCCTGGCCTTCAGGTTCATCCTGTCCCAGGGACCCAGGAACCTCTGACCTGTCCGCAGTTCAGGGAAATCTCCTCCTCTCCACTTTAAGTGCCTCCAAATGCTCTTTCCTTTCTCCTGCCCACCACTTCCACTAAGAACACCTAACGCCACTTTTCAACGCGTTTAGGCTTTTACAAAAATAAGGAAACGCTAACTTTGGTGTCAAGCAGCTTTTGCATCTGCCCCGTAAAAATCCCTGAACCAATATGGAACTAAAGACCTGGCTAAAGCTGCTTCATCGATTTTATTTTCACGGAGGTGTTTTAAAGTAAAGATACCATGACATCTCATCCTTGAATATCTTAGTATTCATTAGAAAAACAAATAGAAACATTGTCTTACATAAACACAAAACTATTATCACACATAACAAAATTAACAACAATTTTCTAATAGCAGCCTCCTTTTATAGGGGAAAAACTGAGACTTGGAGTAAGTCACTTGTTTGCTGTCACCCAGCTAGTGGATGATGGAGCCAGGATCCGAACGCTGATCTGATTCCAAGATCTGCTCTCGTTTCACCCCCTACTTCTGTACAGTGGTTTTTATGCTTTTTGCAGACCTCTCCTACTTCACCACGCAGCCAGCTCTTACAGCAACTCAGAGAAGCGGCTGGTGGGCATTACGACCACATTGTTCATCCATCAGGAAACGGAGGCCCAGAGAAATGGGGTGTCCTGCCCACAGCGGCCCAGGAAGGGCTGTTTGTGGAAGGGCACCGAGAGTGGTCGAGCAGATGGAAAGAGGGCTCGTTACCAGGCAGAGCTGGCACAGACACCAGGCCCCGAGGGGGCTCTACCTCTCCCGCCTCCCCTTCCTTCTTCCCCTGCTCTGTTGTTCTCCCTCTCTTCACCCCTCCATCTAGGGCCCCATTCATTTCCTCTCCGGTCTCCAAGGAGCAGTGTACAAAGTGACTAAGCTGTGACCCCTGCCGGACCCTCTGTCCCTCCTGCCCCCATCCCCCCTCCTCTCAGCCGTGAACGCAGCGGGAGCCATGTGGACTGTGGAGCCTCTGGCCCATTTCCTCTCCAGCCCTCAGCTCATCTCCCGCTGGGGTCCCCAGGGGGAGCCTATGGTTGGCCTCCAACAAGGCCCACGTGGACACACATGGAAAAGCCATTTATTTCCAGGATCCTCTTCTTCCTCTGCTCCAGCCCAGCTGTCCCCATCCTTCCACATTCTGCTCTTCCCAAGGCCTGGGGGTTCAGAGTCAGGACTGCAGGTTGGCTCAGAGAAGCAGAGATGTGAGTGCAAGATAGGAAGAGGCCAGGAATGAGAATCCCCTGGCCCCGAGTTTAACAAGGGTCACAGTCTGGCGCGATGCTGCCCATAGCGCTGCGGAGGTTCCTGGAAAGTGAGGCAGTGGCCGGAAACCTGGACAGTTGCTGCAGCCACAGCTCTCCCTCGTCCAAGGATCGAGGAGCCCCACGGAGATGCTGCGTCCTCTCAGAGTGCTGAGTTCTGTCCAGCGTTGCTCATGGGCCTGGGTGAGGGCCCAGTAAAGCAGTGGAGTCAACATGCCCTGGTACACGGTGGCCAGGAAACAAATGTTTACTGGACTGATAAACAAAACCCTAACAGTACGTAACTGAGAAAGATTTTGAGTCTTCTTGTCAGAGAGAAGGAACTTAGTGGTTCCACGGACCCCTGGTCAGCTCAGAGGTGACACAGCTTCAGGTGGGTGGGGACAGAATGGAAAAGGCCCAAAGGTGGGGAGCCAAGTGGGGCGTGGGGAATGAAGCCGTCGGGGGAAAGAGAGGAGAGAATTTGAGCGCATTCGCGAAATGTGGACAGCAGTGCTGTCTCCTGAAGGGTGGAAAACACATGGCACATCCATCACATGCCTGGCGATGGTTGGGAGCTCAGATTACCATCCAGGTAGAGGAGAGGAGGGCTGGACATGCTGTTTCAAATATTGGATGACTTTCATTTGGAAGAGGGATTTGAATCGTTTTGCAAAGTTTCATGGGAGGAACTCAACCCCTAGAATAGATGTGTCAGAAAAGCAGATTCCAGTTCAACCTAAACACAAAGAGGGCGAGAACGAGCATTGACTGAACGTGCACTGTGGACCGTGGGCTTACGAGGTGCTGGATGTGTGTGGCTGCATCCTCTCTCTCCAATACCCTGAAGAGGTCGTTATTATTATGCTCGTTTTAAAGATGAGGACGATGAGGCTCAGAGCAGGCGCGTTGCTTGCCCAAGGTCGTGCTGCTAGTACACTGCCCACTTAATGTTGGTCAAGGGGAGAGGCTGAAGGGCACATGTCCCGAAGGCTGCGGTGGGGACTCCTGTGCTGCGAGGGAGGTCCCACTGACCCTCTCGGAGCCTTCCGCCTGGTTCCCTAAAACTTCAGCTCAAACTAGTCAAGAGTCTGGGTCCTCAAGCACGTCCTCATGCCTCCTCTTTTCTAAGTTTAGTTGAGAGACCCCTGCAGGCTGACCCCTCATTGCTCCTGACTCACACTATCTCCTCTCCCTCCCTCCGGAATCTCCGAAAGCAATGAATGTGGGTGCTGATGGGAGCCCTTGGAACCAGGTGGGCTGTGGATGGAGGCCCCACCGTGAGGGTGGAGCTCATAGGGCCTGAGCAGGAGTGGGAGATGAGAAGCTGGGACCAAAACCTGAGAGCCTGCAGCTCTATCTGCTCCAGGGACTCGGCACTGAGCACGCCCAGGGCAAAGCATGGTAGCAGGTTATGCTGGCTTAGCTAACGCTCCTTGGGAAAGAAAGGAGGGGAGAAAGGGAGGCGCCAACCGTATACAGCACAGTGCCTTGCTCTTCACTGATGCAAGATCACACGGTGATGAAGAGGCAACGCTGTGTTCTGAGCACTGTACTCTTTTGTCTCTCAACAGTGAAGGACCGGGACTTCCCTGGTGGCACAGTGGTTAATAATCCTGCCAATACAGGGGGCACGGGTTCGATCCCTGGTCCGGGAGGATTCCACACACTGCGGAGCAACTAAGCCCGTGCACCACAACTACTGAGCCTGCGCTCTAGAGCCTGCGAGCCACAGCTACTGAGCCCGTGTGCCCAGAGCCCGTGCTCCACAACAGGAGAAGCCACCGCAATGAGAAGCCCACACACCACAACGAAGAGTAGCCTCCGCTCGCCGCAACTAGAGAAAGCCCGTGTGCAGCAATGAAGACCCAATGCAGCCAAAAGTAAATGAATATTTAATAAATAAATACATTAATTTAAAAAAAAGTGAAGGACCCCCTCAGCTCGTCTCTCCGGGGCCCTGAGCTCTGCCATTCCAGTCATGCCTCCTCTTCCCTTCCAGACAGGCTGCAGATCCTGGCCTGGCAGAGCCAGGTGAACTGTATGTGCCAACTTCGCTGGGCCATGGGGGGTTGGGGGTGGGCTGGGGGCTCAGATATTCGGTCAAACGTTATTCTGGGTGTGTCTGGGAGGGTGTTTCTTGATGAGATGAACATTTGCATCAGTAAAATGTTCCCCCTCCCACGCACGTGGGCCTCGTCCCATCAGCTGAAGGCCTGGATAGAATAAAAAGTTGACCTTCCCCCAAATAAGAGGGAACTGCTCCTGCCTGAGCACGTGGAGCTGAGGCATCCGTCTCTTCTCGCCCTTGGACTCGAACTGAAACAGCAGCAGTTCATGGGTGTCAAGCTTGCCAGTCTCTGAACCGGAACCTACACCCTCGGCTCTCTCCCCTGGACTCCAGCTTGCCGACTGCAGACCCTGGGACTTGCCAGGCCCCATAATCACCTGAGCCAATTCCTTACAATAAGTCTCTTTCTATACACACACATCCTATTGGTTCCGTTTCTCTGGAGAATCTGGACAAGTCCTTCCCCGACTCTGCCTTCCAGGGTCCCCCATGAGACACAGTGGGTTCAACAACAGCTCCCAAGTCTTCTGTGATCCTGGGAGAAACAGAAGAGAAAAGGTAGAGAGGCTGGTTCCACAAGCAGAATAGGTTAACTGCAGGGCCAGCACAAACCCTCGTTACAAGCCAGAGTCTCCTTTAAAGTTTTCCTGATTAACCCTGCCTGAATTCTCACGTTTCCTCTGGACACAGGGCCTGCTGCCCACCCTGAGGTGGACGACAGTGCCAGATCACCATTCTTTGCTCCCCAAAGAACGTCTAACAGGGTTCTGATGCTTTCCCAGTTAGGGTGGGGGGGATCAGAATGAGGGGGGATATAGTCAATAGGGTAGGGCAAATAGGGTAGTGCCATCCCCACTTGGTAGGACCCTGACCCCCAGGGACATATGCCATTCTGCTCAAAGCTGAGTTAGGACGGCATGGGGGCTGAAGACCCTGTGGAAGGCGTGGAGGAAACTTGGCCGTGGGCTGTGAGAGTGGGACAGCTGGCTCTCCATTGTCCGAGGGCAAGTGAGAGGCCGAGAGCACACGGCGAGCTTCTCTGGGCCCAGGAGGAGCCTGCCTGGCATCAGCTCTGACAGCTCCTGTCCCAGCTGAGCCCTGAGGAACCTGACACCGGACATCAGAGCTCATCTCACTGGGGTCCAGGAATCTCACCCTCCCCCCAACCCCTCCATCAGATAATGGAAAACTCTGATCTCATCTCAGGCTGTCACTCAAAGACAGCTACGGCAGCAGGACATGCTGAGAGCAAGAGGGAGAGAGAGAGAGTGCTGGGATCCAGAGAGCTCTGGACAGCAGGAAAGCTGGTTTCCTTTCCAGCTCCAGGGCCCTGACTTTGCAGGCCACATCTAGCTAGGAGCTTGGAAGCTGGTGCACCGACTCTGTGCTGGGCACTATTCGTGTGTGTGTGTGTGTGTGTGTGTGTGAATTTTATCAAACATATGTAATAGTATATTTTAAAAAAGAATGTACAGCTTATAAACTGTAACCCCTACCCAAGACAAGAAATAGAACATTATGAGACCCCAAGAAGCCCCCCAATGCTAGTGTGAGTTTTTTGTTTAATATTCACAATAATCTTTACAAGAAAGGAGGTACTATTATCCCCATTAATCTGTGAAGAAACTAGAGCTCAGAGAGGCTCAGAAATGTCCTAAAGTTTCAGGGATCATCAGCCAAATCCAAACTGTTTGAGCCCAGAGCTCCTGGCAACACTCCACCAGCTTCTCCCCACGAAACCTGAGGAAAACATGAGAGGGGTCAAAGGGCATTTAAAGGCGTGTCTGCACCTCCTGATCTCCATGGTCTGGAGGGCTGCACACGGGGGTCCTGCACTGGGCAGGTGGTTGGACTTGATGAGGTTGGGGCCTTTTTCACCTCCATGCTCGGCGTTTTAATTTCATAATATCATTAAAATCAAAGTTCAGAGAGCACAGGGTCCTCCCCCAGGTCTGCCCCAGCCTGGTCCTGCCCTGCACTACTCTGCATTATGGATGGAGTGAATCACCTGGTAAACAATTCACCCGTAATTAGGACAGTGAGGGTAACAGGAGATCGGGGTGGAGGTGTCGGGAGGGCCCAGGTTGGCAACATGAGCCAGACCCCCCATTCTTCCAGGGCTGGGCTTCCAGGGAGCCCAAGAGCCAGGCAGGAACCTCAAAGGGGCAGCCACCCAGGGAGACGGGGCCATGGTGGGTCGGAGGGCCCTGAGCTGACCACTTAGCCTCCTGCAGCGGGCACCCCTCTGCCTGCTGCATCCAGGGGCCTCAGGTGAGTGATGCTCAGGCCACTTCTTGCCGGTGGGTAGGCAGGGCCAGGGCACAGAGAGCACTCTGCTTTACCTTAAGAAGCCATAAGAGCTTATGCTGAGGGCCGCTGTCAGGGAGTAAGCATGGCGTGACGTGGTCAGATCTGGGTTTCGGAAAGTTCCCTCCAAAGCTGACAGTTTTCAGGGAGCTGGGAACAGTGGGAAGACCTTTGCAATAGTCTAGGTGGGAGATGCTGGTAGCGTGGGCCAAAGCAGTGTCCATGAGGTTGGAAAGAACCAGTTTCTGGGTTAAATGTCTTTCTTTTTTCTTTCTTCTTTTTTTTTTTTTAGCTGTGCCCGGGGGCATGTGGGATCTTAGATCCCCGACCAGGGATCGAACCCGCGTTCCCTGCAGTGGTAGCTCAGAGTCTTAAGCGCTGAACTGCCAGGGAAGTCGCTACATGTCTTTCTTCTTGATCAGTTGAACATCGGAATCTTGCCTTTGATCCCTTCCCTCCAACTCCATGCTGGCCTCCTCTGCTTCTCTCTCTGGGGAAGCTGCGGGGACAGCGGCGGGGAGAATCTGAAGTTGGGAGTTAGACCAGGGCTCCAATCCCAGCTCCTCCACCTACTGTGTGGCTTTAGACGAAGTGATTTCATGTTTCAGAGTCTGGAGGGATGTCATTGTCATTACAGTTAAGATCAGTAGGATGCAGGGGAAGAGTCCAGGGCAGGGCACGGCACAGGGGGGCGCTCAGTCCACGGACGCTAGTGCAAATGAGCCCTGTGGCTTGGTTGTCCTCCGACGCACTTATTTTCTTAAGTTTGCTGAGGTTCTTTACAGTATGCTGACCACAAGGGACAGAAGAACAGGGTGCTCAGGCAGGTCCTGGGGTTCCCTGCTGGGCCCCGAGCAGGAAAGAACGCCTGCTGGCCTGCCTTACCCATGATGACTGCTTACTGCCTGACTCCCTGGGAGACTGGAAGCTCCATGAGGGCGGGGATGAGTGGCTCATTTGTCACTGTAGCCTGTGCCTGGCCTGGAGCACGTGCTCCGTAGTTAACAGTTGACGAGTGGATGCTCGATGTGAGCTGACGGCAGGCTGGGGTCGTCTTCCTTTTGCTGCAGTGGGTCTGGAATCCCTCTGGGATCCTTACTCAGCGATCTCTGGGGCCTGAACTGCCGGCGGCCACGTACATCTCCTGAGTCTCGGGAGTCATTGTCTGGCTGATCATCAGATCGACTCCTGGATGCTTGTTAAAATACAGATTCCTGGGCCCTGACCCCTCCCCTCCAACCCAGGGGATTCTGACTCAGTAGTCTGGGATGAAGCCCAGGAATCTACATTTTTATCAAGCTTTCCAAAAGGTCTGATGGGAACCTCTGCTCCAGTGTCCCACCCCACCCACTTCTACAGCACAGCCTGATAGGAAGCTCCGTGGGCTCCCTCAGAAACCGTCTCTTGTCCACCAACTCCAAAAGGGCTTACGCTGCCTTGTCAAACCCTGCGCAGCCAGCCCGCCCTGCAGACCGGTAACAGAGATTCTGGGCAATGACGGGGAGCAGGGGACCCCAGAACTGCCCAGACAGCCTGCATTGCCTCTGTCTCCAGGGCAGCCCCAGGCGACCCCAGGACTACCAGAGGAGGCCCCCTCCACCCAAGGAGGGCAGGGAGGCTCCGTGGAGCTGGCCTGTGGCTCCCGGCCTGCCCCCCTAGCGGTCTTCTGGAGCTTCGCCCCCCTGGGCCCACTGATTCCGCAGCTCGTGGCCGTCACCAGCAGAGCGGAGTCTAAGGTGGAGGCCAGGGCATTGGCTCTGGGGGCCATGAGTGAGTCTACAGAACAGAAGCCTGGTGCTGGGGGAGCTGGGAAGGGGGCCCACGGCCACCTCCTGTGCCAGGCCCTACACGAGGCCGGAGGCCAGCTCCACACCACCTACCCCTCCCTTGCTCTGGCCGTGCCTGCTGAGGGGCTTGGCCAGGGACCCAGGCTGGCTTGAGCTGCATTGCATGCTGCTTTGCATCTATTTGCATGTGTTTCCCATTGTGTTCTGCTGGGCTTGGGTTCTACTGGGCCCTCCTCCAGGCAGTGGGGAAACCTGGGATCATGAAGAAGGGATGCTCAGGGCCCGGTGGGTAGGCCAAACCCTGCCAGCAAGCTCTGAGCTGCTGGACGCAGCTGGGCATGACCCGGGTCTGTGATAACAAACACAGGGCCTCTCCTTCCTTTGGCCAGTGCCCGTATCAAAGCCTCAGGTGCAGCTGAGCGACCTGTCCCCAGTGGAGGGGACCTCCGTGGTGGCCACATGTGCAGTGTGGGAGGTCACAGAGCCCGTGACCTTTGCCTGGTAGCATCAGGCACCCGAGGCCCTGGAGAGGCCCTGGTAGGGGTCACGAAGCATCTGATCCAGCTGGACCTCGTCAATCGGACACACCTGGGCTGGTACATGTGCCCTGCCCACAACACCGTCAACTGGCTGAGCAGTGATGGAGACTTCCTGGATATCATCTGTGAGTCAGAATGGTCTTGGGGGAGGGGTCAGGGCTTGCACCCACCTACCCACCTGGGCTTGGCTTCTTGACACACCTCAGGGCCCCTAGGAGTACCCTAGCCCTCCAAGAGGCTCCAGTAGGCAGGAGCTCAAGGCATTGTACACATTGGTGCCAAATATGGCTCTAGTACAAAGGGTTTTCACCTTTTCAAGGTCATGGGCCCCTCTTAGCAGGAAAATGTGCATACGTTCATAGTCACAATTTTACCCATAATTTCAGGGGTGGCTCAGAAAGTCTACCTTTGACCGGCTGAACCCTGAAGAAACAGGGAGGGGGCCACAGTGGGAAGAGAGGGTGACAATTTGGTGCTAAGTCTGAGGCTGAGAAGCTGAAGTTAGAAATCAGAAGCTTCTGTTGAAAGCAAGCACGCATAGCAAACAAAGGATTACTTTTCAGAAGACATAAAGATTTCCAAAGCAACCAGTGAGGAAGGAGCAGCAATCCATACAAAAGTGGACAAAAGACTAGAATAGTTAATTCAGTGAAGAGGAGGACACATGAAGCTAATTAACTTCTAAAACTATTTTCAAAACTTTTTTTAATTTAAAAATGAAATCAGTGGTTCATGTGAAAGATGAAGATTAACATAGTCTAGAGCTGCACTGTCCAGTAGGGTAGCCACTTGCATGACTTTGATCATCTGGGGTGTGGCTGAACCTAACTGAGATGTGCTCTGAGTATAAAATGCACACTAGATTTTGAAGACTTAATCTAATATATATATATATGGGCTCATCAATACTTTTTATATTGATTGTACCTTGAAACCATAATATTCTGCATGTGTTTGGTTAAACCAAAAATATTATTAAAATTGTTGAAACCTATTGGTGTTGTTTTGCTTGGTTGGGTTTGGTTATTTTTCCTTTTTGAGATTTGGAAATTTTCACACATCTGTGGCACACGTCTACCTATTGGACAGTGCTGGTCTAGAGGATTTAAGGAGCTAGGGCTCTGCCTAACGATGTCCACTAAGGATGTGGTCTGTGCAAACTGTGAACTGAGGACTGTGGAGGAGACAGGTGAGCAGTTCTTGGGAAAGAGGTAGGAGCAGAAGGAAGCAGGCAATGTCGCCTGGAGGCACGCAGCCACCCAGCTCCCCAGCAGCAGGGTCCTCACCTGCACGAGCCGGCACCCAGCCCCGGCTCTGCCTGCCCCCTGCGGATCACGCCGTGTGAGTGTACGCAGGAAACAGCAGGGCTCTGCCATTCTAGGCAGAGGAGTGGGCAGGGGCCAGACCAGTGGGACCCTGGGATCCGGGGAGGGACCCCAGACCACAAGCTCCAGGACTTGCCGTGTAATGAGGAGGTGACAGCACTTGCTCAGTCCCCACCTCCCAGCTTTTCTCTCCTCTCCAGCCCTGGTCTCCACCCACATTGTGCCCTGTCCTCAGTCTGGGCTTAGAGCCCTGCGACACCCTCTTTACTGTCTCCCAGCCTCCAGGGAGGCGCTCATCGACCTGACCCTCTACTTCTACCACTCTATTATTGCACGTTGGTCTTGAAATATGCCTTTGGCTTTCTCTCTGCCTTGGAAACTCCTACCCGTCTACCAAGACCAAGTTTACATGTCATCCTGTCTTCAAAGTCCTCCTCCCTGAAGCCCCAGAGAGTTTGTCTTTCTACCTATACTCTAGCACTCATCAGACTGTATTGCAATTGTTTGCTTAGCATCTGTTCCCACTATTTCCCTGGCACATGGTCGGCCCTCAATAAATGGCGAATGAATGAATGATCGAGCAACTGTGTACATGGAGGAATGAGTGAGTGAAACAGTAAATGAAGGAGGGAAGGATGGGTAGGCCTGCCGGCCATTCCTCCTCCTGTAGGGCCATGCCGAGCTGTGTTCCCCACCTAGGGCAGCCCCTCTGGAGCCCCACCTGCTGGACCATGGCCACAATCAGAGGCCAGTTCATCATGCTGAGCTGTGAGTGGCCTGGAGCTCCCTGCTGTGCCGAGCTGGTCTGATGGACGGCAGCCGACCTCGGCACCAGCAGCCGCTCCTCGCTGGCCGTCCACCTCCTCCAGGCCCAGGACGACCTGGCTGGCAGAGAATTCACGTGCCTGGGCACTCACCCACTCAGGGTCCCCGACGCCCTCGGCCGGCTCCAGCTAGGTGAGTGGGGGCTGGAGACTCGGTTCTGGGGCGGGGTGGGAGTAGCAGCCCTTTGGAATCAGGATGAGGGGCTCTGGGGGACAGCTGTGCTGGAATGCAAAGTAAGTGAAGACACTGTGTCACCTCACCTCCCAAGCACTCAAAGTTTTTGATCCATACAGTCAGGGGGCTTGGTCTAGGTCTGTATTGTCCAATAAAAATATAATGTGAGCCATATATATATATATATATATATATATATATATATATATATATATACATAAAATTTAAAAATTTCTAGTAGCCACACTTAAAAAAGTAAAAAGAAACAGTGAAACATTTTATTTAGCTTGATATATCCAATATGTTATCATTTCCACATGTAATGATAAAATTATTAATGAGATATTTTACATTCTTTTATTTTCATGCTGTCTTCAAAATCTGGTGTGTGTATTTATGGTGACAGCACATCTCAACGTGGACTGGCCACATTTCAAGTGCTAAATAGGCACATGTGTGTTTGGAGCGGGGGAGCCATTACTGGACAGCACCATCTAGACCATGAGGGATTCTGTCACCCTCATTTGCATCAATTTGCATGAGAGGTGCCAGACTATATCCTTGACTTGCATTAATGTTTCAGGTGCCAGAGGTCTCTCTCTGCCTCTCCCACTCCCTCTATTCGTTCTTGGTCTGATTTCTTTCTCTGTCTTCGTCTGGCCCTGGCAGTCCTATTTATTGCCAACTCAAGAAAAAAAGAATTAAATATTGAAGTAAAAATTTCAGAAAAGCAAGCAGCAGAGCTGTCACATAGAACAATTCTCACAAAATGATTCATGTCTTGGTCTCCAAACGTTGGGTGACTAGCATGTTTTCAGGGAGGTCCACCGCTCAAAATATTTCCTTCCCTTCTTACTCAGTCTCGGGACTGGAAATTCCATCATAGGAGATTCACGGACACATGAAACCCTGGGTTTCTAGGAGTCAGTCCATAAAAACTGAGCACCTGCTATGGGTCCGGTCCTGTGCCCTGGTGGAGAGGTTGTGGGCCTTTAGGGGGAAGGAGGCCCTTTGCCATGTGCTAGGAGGAGGTGCTTAACGCAGAGGTGAATAGGGCAGGGGCCCCACCTGTAGGAGCTGCTCTGTGGTCGGGTGGGGGAGGAGCATCGAGGAACACAGCTGCTATCAGTAAAGCCTGGAGCAGATGGTGACAGGAATTCGGCATATAATGAGAGCCTGGAAGAGGAGGCAGACCGGGCCATGACAGGCTTCACTGTCAACCCCACAGGCCCCGTCTCCTCTGTCCCCCACCATCCCCTCCATGGCCGGCCAGCACCTCACCTCCAAGCCTCTCCACTAGCCCAGACACAGGGGGCACCTTCTAGCCTTACCCTCTCTGTCCCTGTGGAAGCCCCACAGCTGGCAGTGGCTGAGCCCTGGGTGTCAGTGCTGGAGGGGGGGAGACGCCTGGCTGGGATGTGCCCTCCTCGGGGGCACGCCACCTGCCCAGCTCCTCTGGCTGGGATCCCAGCAACGGCAGGTGGAGCCAGGCACTTCGGGGTTCATGCTGCACCCTGAGGGTGCCCAGCTGCGCCTGAGTGTCCGGGGTGCGCACCCAGCACGCCACAGTGGCACCTGCCAGTGCAAGGCCCGAAATGCCTTGGGCAACAGCAGTCGGAGCATCCTGCTGTAGGTGCTGAGTGAGTGAGGGGTGGCGTGTGTGTGGAGAGGGGGATGGGGAACCTCCAGCCATTGCCCTTAAGGTGTAAAAAGGCACAGGGATTCCCTGCTCCAAAACTTGGAGGCGTTATCTTTCTCAGGCACAGGGCCTCAAAAAGCACAAGCCCCACGTGAACGTGAATCGGATGCACTCGAGTTCAGGCAAACAGGACGCCACGCAGTCAGAGTAATCTCCTGTCCCTCTATTTATAGAGGAGGAAATTGAGGGCAGTGTGTAAGTCTAGGGTAACACAGACTAAAACTACACAGACTAAAACTACACATGGTTGTTGGTAGGTGCGCACACGCCTGCGTGTGTCCCCACCCTCGCCCCGGGATATCCAGCTACCCCCAACGTCACCTCACCGTCAGCTGCCTGACCTACGGGAGACGCCAGAGCGAGGTGCAGCTGCCATGGGCCGTCCGAGGCCCAGGGGCACGCAGAGCATCTCTTTCCTGGGGCTTGGGAGACCGCAGCTGGTGACATCGAGCCGGAGAGCAGTGGCCGGCGGCCGGGGGGCTTGGACCCGGAGGTCCTCTATGCCTTCCACGTCCTGGCTCTGAATCACCGCAGAGCTGGATACCCCTCTGAGGTGAAGACACCAGGTGCCGTAAGGCTAGCGCCGTGGAGCAACCCAGGTTTGCTCCACCAAACCGAAATCGGGGGCATCTTCCTATCCCCACGGCATCCCCGACTCTGTCCCTTCGCTTCCTTCCTCCTGAGTCCCTCCACCCCCAGCCTCTGTCCTCTTCTGCACCCTCCCCTCAGGTGACCCCCACTGCTGTCTCTCCCCTCCGTCCCCTCCCGGGGAGGTTCTGGAGGCCCAGGCCTAGGGGTGGGAGCCACAGTCGGCTTGAATCAGAAGAAATAGGAAAAGGGGAGGTGCAGGTGCTGGTGATTAAATAAGGATGGGGGCCCGACTCTGCGCCTCAGTCTCACCTCCTGGGACAGAGGTGGGCTCTTGGCTTCCTGCTGCTCTTTCTCCACGCTGGGAATTCCTTGCGTTAAGGCATCCTTTCCTTCAGCCCCAGGCTGCCGAGATAACTGGCCTGCTGCCTCCCGTGCCAGATGTAGGGGACTTGGCTGGGGACTCAAAACCTCAAGAATACAGGCACGCAGAGCATCTCTTTCCTGGGGAGAGACCTGGTCTCCAGATTCTCTGTGTCAAGGCTTGCTCTTGATCACCCACCTCAGGTGGAGGGGGAACCGGATGAGCAGGGCACAGCCTGCTTGGTACCCTATAAGCCACTGTTGCCAAGTTCAGCAGCGGCTCTAAACCTATCCCGTGCAACCCCGCCTAGCGGACCACCCCCTTCAGTGCCTATCCTGCAGTGCTGGATGCGGCAGGAACAGGAATGGTAGTGGCAACGGTGACCTCTCTGCTGGTGTTCCAGTATGCTGCCCGGCACCTGGACACCTTCCCCTGTGAGTGGGAAGCTCAAGGGCAGGGTTGCTTGTTCCTGTAAGGTGGCCCCATAAGATATAGACTCCCCTGGGCAAGGAATCTAGGCTCTTCCTTAGTTGTGACCTCTCCCCAGTGCTAGATGTCCATCAGAACTCCAACCCCCAACCTCGGGCATCTAGGGCCACCCCCTTCTGGGTTCCTGAGTGTCAGGGAAGGGAGGGTTATTCTCCCAACAACTGTGCTGGTTGCTCAAGAAACGCACCTCTTCCTTTTCTTCCTACCGGCCTTGGGCGGTTGCCTGTTCCCAGGGGAGTATGGAAGCCCAGTCATTCTGGAGGTCAGGAAGGCTGGGAGAGTGTAATTGCCACTAACTTTACTCTCACACTTCACCCTCAGGGAGCAAAGTCACCAATATCAGGGTTCAAGGGGTGGCCCCGAGGCAATGACAGGTAAGCTCGATTTTATCCCCAAAGCCAGGAAACAGTCCTGAGTTTCATGCGTGATGCTCAGTCTCTCTTGTCCTCTGGGAACAATCTGGGGCACCCCCAGGGCATATCTCTCTCCTTTGCTTGTGTCTGTTCTTTGTAGGCACTGAATCACCACCCACCACCCCAGGTTCGCATCCTGCACAAGAATCCCCGGGGGCTCCAGTAAACGTCACCATCACAGTGACTGCCAAACCATGAGGCCTCAAGGGGAAGGTGCCAACACGCTTAGGGGAGAAGGTGGGGACGGGAACATCCCCTCGGTCATACTGAGTGTTAAAGCCAAGGTAGCTAAGACCCCAGCTACCACTTCCCACTGAATATCCGGCTTTTACAACCAGCACGAGGCTCAACTGCAGGGCCTCTAAATGACTTGATTATGAGACAAGTCCTGGCCCAGCTTGTGGAAGACAGAGGTGGAAAGACGAGGAAGACACACGACTGGGGAGAAGATGAACCGGCTGTCCGAGGGCAAGTGAGAACCACGGTGCCGGGACCAGTGTCTGGTGCCGTAGGAGCAAGCTGCCTGCTTCCACACCAAGTCCGTGAACTGAGAAATCCCTCGATAAATCACACGTGATGCTCTCACCAGTGGAGGATTATTCCGATTGCAGCTCCCACAGGGAAAGGCTGACCTGGCTTCAGCTGGGCTCCAGGTTTCCCTACTGGGAGGAAACTAGGGGATGGGAAGCAAGATCTGCAGGCATGTGTGCCCTTCATTCAACTCTAGCAAGAGATGTGCTCGTCTAGTTCTTTCCACATCCCAAGTTCCTTCCCCAAGAACACGAGCTTCTACTGTAGGACCAGCTGAATCAGGGCTGGTAGCAGAGCCAGGTGCCCAGGGCCTTTGTCTCCCTTTCACCTTTCATGTAGGAATAGCACCAAGCCTGTCGTGGGCAAAGGGCCTCACAGTTGCTAGACCCCGGAGTCCGTGCCAACGAGACGGGACAGGGTTCTTGCCACCAGGCTCGGGGAGCTGGCTGAGAGGGGACCCGGCCAAGCCAAAGTCACACTTTGTCAGCCGCCAGCATGACTCACCGACTCCAAGCGTGTGTGTCTGACATCTGGGTGAAACACAAATGCATGCTTGTTCCACTGCCTGGAAGAGTCAGCAGAGCTGCCTCCGCAGGGGACTCAGATGAGAAGAAACAGCGAGAGAGCCAAGGGATCATCCTGCCAGGAATCAGGAAAGTGGCGCCCGAGAGGAGACGGAAAACTGACAGAAACTAAGTTCTCCTTAGGTTCTCACAGATTCAGGCTTCATAAGACGAGGGGTTTCGAGTTCCCTCACAGCTCTCAGGACGGGGGCTGAGGTTCAAGGAAGGCTCTTTTAAACCTGGGGAATACAACAGAACAAGGCGGCCCCACCCCGTGCAAAAGCCCCTCTTGGCTGTCTGGTCTGAGCAGCCCAGACACTGAGTCTCTCAGGGCAGTAACGCAAAGCTGCTTCTTGAGACTAAACTTCTACCCTGGGGTTCATAGGGACATAGGTAAACGGTAAAAATAGGTGAGGTCTCAGAAGGGACCCCTCTTCCTCACTCTCCTGCTGCTTCTCTCCTAATTCTTGCTTCCTTCCAAAGAAATACTGAGTTCCCCAACGGGAGTCTGCCTGCTTCGGCAGAGCTCCTTGGTGCACGTATTTTCCCAGCCTCCCATAAAATACCTGTCCTGGATCTTTTTCCTTCGGGGCCTGGATCTCTGCAGTCAGAACAGAATGGATTAACTCACTGGGCTCTGGGATGTGCATAGGGGATTTTCAGGGGGAGGACAGGGGTCCAAAAAATGTCAGAGTGAGATGTACACCCACCCCAATCACAGGCTATAAGCAGCTTTACACAAACAGGGAGCAATCAGAGGATCCCCATCTTCACGTGCTACTCTACATGAAAGCAGCATTCTCTTTTAATATAAAATCAAATCAACAAAATAAAACCTGTCAAAGCTACATCATTTAAAATATGTACAATTTCAAACATTACCACTTTAAGGAAAATAAAACATACTTTTCAATATGATACAAAAACATGCATCTTAAAAGTCATTGCTTTAAAAGAGAGCAACACAGATGAAATTCAGTTATAAAGTTAATTTCCTGGCAGTACTGTAGCCGGAATGAGATTTGCATCACAATCAGCTTAGTAAGGATGTATCGGCCCTTGAGGACTCGTTCAACAAAAACAAAACCCAGAAAGAGAGGCTTTTTCTAAAGACCACTTCAAAAGGTTTAAAACATTGCCATTTCACTTACATCTTGTAGAGCACCCATCACCAGACGATCAGTGCATAACCAAAAGAAGGAAAAAAAGGAGCTAGTGAAATTATATAGTAGGAGTGGGGGGAGTTTTATGCTAAAACAAAGACTCACAGCGAATTCTAAGAGAAGAAACACAGAGAGGCCTGACGGATTACAGGATCACTATTACGCTGAGAGAAGGTCAAATTCCCGTGCACGGATGGTAGTGAGGGGGCGTCAGGGAGAGAAATGAGGGCTCCGGGGAAGACCAGGCAATAAGCTCAGAGCTCTGCCCATGGAGGACAGAGGCAGCTTCTCTCGTTGTGGAGTTAGAGCATCTGAGGAATCCCATGGCGGGGTGGGCCAGGGCTTACAGAACTGGACCAGTTCCATCAGGAGAGTGAACCACAATGCTTTCGGAAAGCAGTATGGAAAAACGGAAGGAGCTCAGATTACAGCTCCAGATAAGTTCAAATGCTGGCTCTGTGGCTCACCTGTGTGACCTGGGGACTTTACCATCTACTTTGTAGATGTGTCTTAACAGTAAGATTTGAGATAGCAGTAACAAGCACCAGCACAGTGCCTGGTACACAGCAGTTACTTCACAAATGTTAGAGCCATCGCCCACGCTGTACTTTCCTCTGACTTCCTGGCAAGTGACATTAGGTAGGACTGTTTTGGGTGACTGTGCAGGGCTAAAAGTTCAGAACAACTCACGGTTAGAGAGCACTCATAACTCCTAAACATGAAGGCAATTATATATATATATTTATATTTTATATATCTCAATATATAAAGGCATTTTTTATAAATAAAATACAATAAAAGGGATAACACTTAAAACAGCGTTACTAATAATATAAATAAAGCAGTCCACAATGAGATTGCCCTAAAGGTAAAGTTGTTTTCTCTTCCTAGTGGACAAATCCCATATTCAAAGTCAACCTTTAAAAGCAGTTTATGACCTAAGGCTCATGCTAATACACCTCTGTTTCCTGAATCAAAATGACTGCCTACAAACATTTACTCCCCGGTTTTCTAAAACTCCCTTTGTGACTGTATTGCCTGTAACTTGACTGGAAACACAGGGTATGTCTTTATATTCTGTGTGCTAGGACTTTGTCCTTTGCTAGCCACAGAAGTAAGGGACACAGCTATTCCCCTCCAAAGCTAACTGCATCTAAGCAACGTGAAGAATAAATCCAGTCAGTATACTACAGGCATGGACGTCTGGAATGGAGAACCTGACTGCAGCATCCCTGATACCCGACTATGAAATCATATCTACTACATTCTACTCAAAGTAATCCTTGCATAGTGACCCAGCTCACAAAGCACATTCCACTAACGGTTCTATTTATAAAGTATATAGACATATGTAAGGGGATATTGATGCATTTATATAGAAAGTCGATTAGTACAGTATGCTAGTCTATTTCACTGCAATTGTTGGGAAACTGTAGAAGTTTTCCACTTATGCTGGAATTGCTTGACTCTTAGGTAGGATCTGTTTCTTCCCCAAAGGGATGCACAATCCAGAAGAGAGCAGTGATCCATAAAGCTTGACTCAAGCTATTAAATACACTTAGAGTGTTGTTTTGTTTTGTTTTAGATGTGGAGAAGAAAAGCCTTCCAACGACAGCTGCAAACGTCCTCGTCACTCAGAGGCGGCAACAATTGTGATTTACGAGCTCTGCTAATCGAAGCTTTAGGTGCCTGTTACAATGACGACATTCAGAAAAAAATGTCTGGAAACTTCAAACCTCCAGATTCTTTTCTGACACTCCCATCTTCCAGGTATTGCCCAAGCTGGAAATTAGAAAACATCGATTTTCAGGGGCTGTGGTACCGTGACACATCCTATACTAATGGGAGAGCTTCCGCCGAGATAGTCCCCCTGGAACCTTCCCTTTTTTCTTAAAATGCACATCTTTCTCTTCCAGTCACTACTTGAAAGTCTTATTTTGCTCCTACTCTTAGAAACAGTCAAAAAGAGCCCCATGGTGACCATGTTATAAACAAATGCAATTTAAAATTTTAGTAGGCATTCTTTTTCTCTCTGGCCCTGGCTCCCTTTCTGCTTCTGCAATAACCCAACCAGACTTAACCACCACCATGTCCGTGACACTCTTTGTGATTAGTGCCTAGAAAGCTGGACATAACTTGTGCCCATGTGCAAAGACGGTCTATAGGTCAACTATCACTTCTGTGGAAGGCACTCATCAAATTCACAAGACATCTGCTATTACAAACATCAGGCTACAACTGTGGTTGACTACAAATGTTCTCAGAAAGTCTGATAACATGATAGTGAAAGACAGCTTTCCTTCTGAAAAGTTCCAATGGCCTGTGCAATTCTCTCTTAGATGAGTCAGCCAATAGGTGGGATCATTGTAGGAGGGGCTCTTACTGTCGCTGAGGCTCTTGGACAACGTGGAATGATCCCACTGCTCTCATATGATTGAAAACTATGCCAAACCAGGTTGTTTACTACTGAGGGGGAGGAAGAAATAGGGAGGGAAACTTTTAAGGCATAAATAATATAAAAGGGCACACATTTTAAGATACATTCATATGACATTACTACTACAAAAAATAAATAACGATTTTTCTCTGAATTGAATTAATGTCCTTCACACAGTCCATCCCCAGGCCTGTTTTGTGCAGTTACTGGCTTGAAGTGGAAACATGACGAGGCACCGACACACCCTCAGGTTTCCTGGGATTGCTGAAGGACACCCGAAGGGCTGTCTACAGGAATGCCAGGAGGAGACCATGGTGTCTTTTCAGCGCAGTCCTTTGAAACAGGCGGCAAAATAAGAGGATTCCAACTTAAAATTTTGTTCTCTGTTTCTGAAGGCACACAGCTGTCTCCTGAAAAACAAAGGTTTGGAAATGATAAAGGCTGATTTTTATCAAAGCAGTCTGCAAACATTACCTTGAGCAATAACGAAAGAATCATGAGCAAAATCAGAGCCCAGTTACATTTAGTTTGAATTTGAGGGAGGCAGTAGGTTTAAAAGGTTTAAAATAAAGTTGAGCTCTCATGAACAGTTGTACAATTCATCTCAGGGTTAAAGGAAACCCCTTAAAAGCCCCCAAATTACCATGTTAAAGAGAGGCTACAACTCCAGAATCAATTCAAATGAAAAAGCTCAGGATCACAAAATGCATCCTTCTAGCAAGTCTACTTTCAGGTACAAACTGAATCAAAGCCTATTTGGATTTATTTTCCAAAATGTTCTCAGGATGAACAACCTGAGATGAATGGTGTGCATAACAAAATTTCAAAGAACTCTTTATTGAGTCAACTTTTTTTTAAGTATCCAATATCCACCCCACCCAATACCTAAGAAATACGTGAGTTGATCACAGAGAGAACATTCTGAAAGCATCACCTTTCCTGATACAGTTCTTAGTTAACTGAAGACTATCTAGAAACTTAAGATTTATAATGTCTTGCTGTACCTCTGTTGAACTCTGCTGCAACTTCCACACAATCAGAGCTGGTCTCATTTCTATTGTCTTGACAGCAAATATGCTGAGCAGGTCTTCGTGCCTTGTCATCTTTGATGCCCTTCTCAGGTGACTGACCACAGTCGGGGACTGTGGAAGCCAGACACACAGGCATCTTCATGTGAATGAGGGGCTTCATTTCCAAACCATCCTGAGGATAAGGTGCTACCACTGGGACCACAGGAAGGGGGCTGCTGCTGAAACTGCTGTTGGTTTTGGTGAAACACCTATAAAGGGTAAACCAAAAGAAATAGAATTGTATCTAGAGGGATCAATAATTAAAAGTCACTCATTTTGAAATATCATTTGGTATTTTGTATTCATAGATTCTTAAGAAAGATTGATGCTTAGAAATAACTAAATGATTCACTATGATTTGAAATATCAAAAATTAGAGTTAAAGTGAAATACAACAGGAGAATGCATCAAAAAGCAAACCAATTAAGAATGGAACTGTATATGATGACCTATCCCATGTTTCCTTTGCCCTAGTCCGCTGTCAGAAGTTGTCTTCATAATTAAATAGCTCCAGAATATAGCACACAGACGGAAAAGGCCATCCACACTGGAAGGAATGAAAGAAAAAAAGAGGAAGAGGACAGAAAGCTAAGAAACTTCGGCCACATGAGAGAAATGACCTTATGAAAGAAAGCCAACAAAAACACACTGTTTTGAAATCAGATATGTTCCCTCTCACTCTTGGAAAAAACACTACAAGAACTAGACACCCAAAATCCAGGTTTTATTTTTCAATTTTTTTCTTTTTAGAATTAATTGCTAGAATTTATTAGTACTGAGCATTCACTTCAATTCTGCCCTACTTTTATTTCTTGCCTTCATCCAAGATACGTGTTTTCTCTAATTTTTTTCCTTCCTGTTCTTCAGATTGGATAATTTCTATTGATCTTCCAGTTCATTGACTCTTGCTTCTGTTTTCTCCAATCTGATTTTAAGCCCAATCAGTAAACTTTCCATTCCAGTTATTTATACTTTTTGGCTTTGGAATTTCCATTTGATCTTTTTAACTGTTTCTATTTCTCAGATGAAATTCCCCATGTGAATTCATTGTGTGTATATCTTCAAGTCCTTGAGCATATTTGTAACAGCTGCTTTAAAGTCATTGTCTACTCGTTGTGATATCTGGATCATCTCAGAGTCTGTTTCTATTGACTATTTTTTTCCCTTGAGTAAGTATCACATTTTCCTATCTCGTTACATGTATAGTAATTTTTTAAACTGGATTTTTCCCTCTGATTTTCTGGTTGATCTGTTGGCCTCAACCTCCATCCTTCAACACCTTCAGTTTGTGTTCTTGACCCAAGATTGGAGAATGCCCTCAGGCAAAAACCCATAAACAAATGTCACCCATTGTCTTTCAAGGTTAGATTTATTCAGTTTCTGCCTGTTTCTGGTTACTCTACAATACCTTCAAATTGTCCAATTTCATCATTATTACCTGTGGATGATCAGGCTAGTCCATCATTAACAGAAACTGGAATCTAAGAAGTATTTATATAAAAAATAAAAATATTTTTTATTTATAAAATTAGGAGTGAGAAAAGTCTGGAGAAGACATTTCATTTCGCTTTGATCTGGGTTTGTTCGGTAGGAAACACACAGGACTGACCAGTAGTATGATGGAGCTAGGCATGTTAGGGAATAAAGATAAGAATTCTTTGGACTTCCATCCTTTGAACACGGGATGGTATGCTTCTGGAGCGTAAGAAAACCAGTAAAAGGAAGTCCATGCAACTGTTACCAGCATTTCTGTTGGTTCAAGTTATTAGAAATACCAAATCCTAAGCATGAAGACTCGGAACCTGGAAGAGAATAAGACATCTGTCAGGAAAACAAATCCTTAATTTAAATAAGTCCAACTTTAATTTCAAATAGAGAAATATATTCACTCTACACTTAGTAGAACTCAGATACCAGTCACCTGGCATGAAAGCAAAGTATGTCTGTCAGGTATTCACCTGCACAGAATAATTTGACTACAGCATTATCTAATGTGACTGTAATTTTAACTTTTAATAGTACAGGAAAGATATATACCTGATTGAAAGAATATCTGTGTTCCCATGCAAGTGTTAAGGCAGTCAAAAGTGGAGGGAGCACTGGTGTGGAAGAAAGTTCGTTGGAGTCAGAATCAAAGCACTGCGCTGGACAGATCATGACTCCAGGAAAGCGTGGCATTCCTTATCGGTCTGATGTACATTTTATTCAACTCTGAACTTAAAAATTTTTTCCGGGGTGCTGACGAGGGTGAACACGAATCTCTTGACATCCATTTAAAAATGTCCATGTTATCAGTCTCGTTTTTCATTAGTCTCTTCCACTGTCGCAACACCCAGGGAACCTGAAAATCCCCCTGAATGTATTCAATTCATGAGAATCCACAGACTGTAAACAGGGTACTCACCCAAAATATGGGGCAAGTCCAGGGGAAAAATCTTCTTGTTTTTTTTTTTTGTTTTTTGTTTTTTTGGGCCGTGCTGCATGGCTTACAGGATCTTAGTTCCCCGACCAGGGATTGAAGCCGGGGCCACAGCAGTGAAAGCGCTGAGTCCTAACCACTGGAGCACCTGGGAACTCCTGGAAAAATCTTTTTGCATTCAAACTACTACTAATGAGAATTTAATAGATATTATATATCTATAAATAATGTTACTTAGAAGAACCCTTTATTCTAAAACCATTTGCTGATACTTTCTAAATGTCAGACACTGTGGTAGACACTGGAAGTATAAAGATAAATACAACAGGTTCCAGCTCTCAGTCTAGCAGAGGAGAAAAAGTAAACAAATGGCTACAATATAATGTAGTAAGTGTAATATAAGAAGGTATAAAAGACACTGGGAGCGCTCAACCTTGAGATGCGCTAGAGATGTATAGCTGATGAGAACAGGGTACTTCCCACATTCCAGCTAAAGACCAGTGTGTATTCCTCCATGCTATTTCAGACTCAAGCGTCTTATAATTGAGGAAATTACAGCAGATGGCAATTGTGGAATTAGCGAGTAAGAAGGATTCTGATTTCAAAAAACCATAAATATCTCTGGTCAGGGGGATCTATATGGCTACCATGATTCGCTGGAAATCATTCTTAAAAATTAAGCTCCTGGCTTCTGGCTATGGCTGATTAGTTTATATCAGAACAACTCTCCTGCCAAAAGCAACTTGGCAACTAAAAACGATGGTGAAATTTTAGTTTAAATCTGTCAAAATCATCAGAGAGCTACTCCAGCACTTAAGTGGCTGAGATTCCAGAAAGAAGGTAAATGTGAGTTTCAGCGCCACTTTTCCTCATGAGGCATCTGCCCAGTTCAGTGCAGGATGAAACGCTAAGACGTCAGCGGGAAGTGGCTAAGGAGCTGAGCAGAACTTCTCGCAGTTTCCTGGGGCTGGGAAGACAGAAATTGGAGCTCAGAGCCTACCAAAGAGAAGAGGCCCCGTAAACCCCCCCAGGCTTTTCACTGGGACCCTTGAAGGGTTACATTGTAAAAATAACAGTGAAGCAGGAATAGACAAGGCTTTTAAAAAGACTGAAACTCAGCAATAAATCAGCTCAATCGCTGATTGGGTTAAAATGATCTGCCCCTTGCCTAACTGCCTGCCAAAAACAAAAGTAAATCCTTTCTGGGGCAAGAAAACATCTTCCAGAGACTCTATGAGTTATTATATGCAATGTCCAGAATTCAGTAAAAAATTACGTGGCATTTCTGGAGACAGAAACAAGAGAAAACTAAGTGACGCAGACATTGAGTTAGGAGACAAAGATTTTAAAAGAACTGGATGAACATATGCAAGAAAACAGGTGAAAAGATGGAGAATTTTAACAGAGACTTAGAATCTAATAATAATTATTATTTGGAATTTCTAAACTAAAAAGTAGAATACCTAAACGAAGAACTCAATTCATGGAGTTAAGACCAAATTGAACACAGATGACTAGAGGTTTACTGAACATGAAGCGTGTCTCTGCACAGTCTTCAGACTGAAGCACAGACACAAAAGGATGGAAAATATAGAAAGAAGCTTAAGAGGCATATGAGGCATAGAAAAAAGCTCAAAAATATATGCAGGCACACCTCATTTTATTATGCTTCACTTTATTATACTTCGCAGATAACGCGTTTTATACAAACTGAAGGTTTGTGGCAGCCCTGCGTCAAGCAAGTTGGTCAGTGCCATTTTTCCAACAGCGTTTGCTCACTTCTGTCTCTGTCATACATTTTGGTAACTCTCGAAATATTTCAAACTTTTTCATTATTATTATATTTGTTATGGTGATCTGTGATCAATGACCTTTGACTGTAGTTGTTTTGAGGTGCCACAAACACTGCTGTCTTATTTTAAGAAATTGCCACAGTCATTCCAGCCTTCAGCAACCATCACCCTGATCAGTCAACAGCCGTCAACATCGAGGCAAGACCCTCCACCAGTGAAACGATTATGACTCACTGAAGGCTCAGATGATGGTTAGGATTTTTGTAAGCAATAAAGTATTTTTAAATTAAGGTATGTACATTTTTTTTGGACATAATCAAAAAATTCATGTGACTCACTTTATTGCAATATTCAATTTATTGCAGTGGTCTGCAACCAAACCCTTGATATCTCCAAGGTATGCCTGTAAAGTTGGCATCTCTCTGGAGGACAGAAAAGAGAGAATGGGATAAAAGCTATATCTGGAGAGTTAAAGGCTAAGAATTTTCTAAAACTGATGAAAGTTCAAGCCACAGATTTAAGAAGTTCTATGAACCCCAAGCAGAATAAATACAAAGAAAATTATACTTTCAAATGTGAATAATTAAATGGCTGGAAGCAAAAATACAAAGTGAAAATCATAAAAGCAGCCAGAAGAAAAAGACATTATCACCTTGAAAGGGAACAACAGCTGTATAGATGATTCTTCAATAGAAACAACAGAAGCAACAAAATAATGGAATGACATTGTTAAAGCACAAAAAGAAAGTAAACGCCAACCTCGAATTTAATGAACAGTAATAAATACCCTTTGAAAAGGAAGATGAATTGAAGACATTTCCAAACAAAAAATCTGGGAGAATATGTAACCCTCAGACCTTTACTACAAGAAATACTATACGGAATTCTTCAAGTTGAGGGAAAATGAGTACCAGCAGACAACAGGAAGAAATACAGAAAAATCTACAAACAGGAAATGAGGGAGAGGGTGTGGAGAAAAGGGAACCCTCCTACACTGTTGGTGGGAATGTAAATTGGTGCAGCCACTGTGGAGAACAGTATGGAGGTTCCTTAAAAAACTAAAAATAGAGCTACCATATGATCCAGCAATCCCACTCCTGGGCATATACCTGGAGAAAACCATAATTCAAAAAGACACACGCACCTCCGTGTTTATTGTAGCACTACGTACAATTGTCAGGACATGGAAGCAACCTAAATGTCCATCGACAGATGAATGGATACAGAAGATGTGGTACATATATACAATGGAATATTACTCAGCCATAAAAAAGAATGAAATAATGCCATTTGTAGTGACATAGATGGACCTAGAGATCATCATATTGATTGAAGTAAGTCAGACAGAGAAAGACAAATATCATATGACATTGCTTATATGTGGAATCTAAAAAAATGGTACAAATGAACTTATTTACAAAACAGAGTCACGGATGTAGAAGACAAACTTATGGTTACCAAGGGGGGAAGGGGGGGTAGGGAAAAATTGGGAGACTGGGACTGAAATATATACACTACTCTATATAAAATAGATAACTAATAAGAACCTACTGTATAGCACGGGGAACTCTACTCAATACTCTGTTATGACCTATATGGGAAGAGAATCTAAAAAAGAGTGGTTATATATACATGTATAACTGATTCACTTTGCTGTACACCTGAAACTAATACAACATTGTAAATCAACTATACTCCAATAAAAACTGGTTGAAAAAAAAAAAGAAGGGATGAATAGCAACAAAGGTAATGTCGGGAATTGTGACTAAATATCGACCGCAAAAAACAGTAACTGTATTGTCTTAAAGGATTTTAAATATTTATAGAATTAAACCACATGACAAAAATAACAAAACACTGGGGAAGGAACTGGAGTTAAAATGTTCTAAAGTATTTTATTGTCTAGGAAGTAATAAAAGTACTAATGCATGTTAGACTCTAATTAAGATCATAATGTCCAGCACCAAGCACACAGTAAATGGCACATCGTATGACCTCAAAAATGCTGAATAAATAATAAACATTAGAACATCAGACTTTTTAAATAAGCTTTTCTGTAAGCAAGTAAATTTATTATCAAGGAGCAACAATTAAACTAATTGGTCAAGATACCTTATAACAGACCATACCTAAAACTAAGATAATACACGTAGATTAAAGTGAGAATGAACCATGGGACTTCCCTGGCAGTCCAGTGGTTAAGACTTCATGCTTCCACTGCAGGGGACACAGGTTCGATCCCTGGTCAGGGAACTAAGATCCCGCATGCCGCTCGGCACGGCCAGAAAAATAAAGTGAGAGTGAACCATACACTTACCCCTTAAGATTTTTGTACCACAATAGTAGTTATCTCTGTCCTTGTTCCATACTAGTTCTGATGTTCAGTCTTTCTTCTACCTGTTGGCTTCAAAGTTCTCTGACTTAAAATTCAGTCTTCTGGAGGACGGGCAATGCCTGTCCTAGGTGGCAGAGAAAGCTCTTAGTGACACAATGGAGCACAGTCAGGCACTTAATGAAATCCCCAATCATGATGTAAAACAAACTAAGTGAGCTTCTGGTTTGATGTTCCATTTCTCTGCAGGAATCTGGAAGTAATACAAAAGTGCTAGAAACCTGAAAGACAAAAGAGGATCAGGTCAGAAAGAGAAGTTTTCGTTTAAAAAAGTAAAGTTAAGGTGTAGGAAAAAAATATACTTGCCAGAATTTGAAACACCAGGGCAGTTCCCTAAACACAAGATATTATAAGTTAATAATTGGCTTATATAGATCTAATATGAATTTAATTTCATAATGCTGCCATAAAATAATGAAGACTCACCAGATAATAAGACGCCTTAAGTTCTTCTGTTGTTCTATTCCTTTTAGCTTCTTTTCTGTCCTGCTCATTTCTTTAATTTAAAGCAAAGGACGAGATTTTTAAAGGAAATCTAAGGGCAGTCTAACAGTTTGAGTGTAGAGCACTTTCGTGAGAATGAAGGTAAACTACATGGATGGGACAGGACTGAGGGATGGTCAGGACAGAAGAGCCAGGGCCAGCTACAATGGATGGTAATTAGAGAGCTGATACTGTCACCTGGTTTTATGTGCTGGAAGTTAACAAGCAGAATACACATACGTTTTAAAAGAAATTACAGATATCTAGCAAGAGAAAAGTGCAATTTCCTATTACATATTCTTTAGCAGCTATTTTTCAGGTAAGTGATATAGAAAATCACAGCAGTGCATACTTTTATTCCGAACTGTGACTCTCAATTAACAGGGTGGTGCTGGTAGTAACATCGTCATTTGAGTTAGACTGTTAACATGATTATAACCCAAATTTCAACATGATAAACCAAACTGATTTAAAATTTTCTCGTATGCCGAACCCTAACTCATAATTATCAGTAATTAACCACGTAGATAACCAAACATAAAAAATGCAGTCACCTTACTTTTAGTTCATTTCTGAATGTCTACATGTGTTGACATAAAAATGGCTTCAACTTGGGGGCTACATGCTAAGATATAAGCACAGAGGTCATAGTCGATAAAAAAGGAATATAATACCTGTTCTGAATATAATTAGGCATATAACATGTACAACAATTCTTTTACTGATAACGCTTTAATTAAAATTTCTTTTTTTTTTAAAAAAAACTGGCTTTATTTACTTATTTATTTTTGCCTTGCTGCGTGGCATGCGGGATCTTAATTCCCTGACCAGGGATCGAACGCATGCCCCCTGCAGTGGAAGCACAGAGTCTTAACCACTGGACTGCCAGGGAAGGCCCTAAAGTTTCTAAAGCAATCAGATAATCACAAAAATAATACCTGTATATATGTAAATGTAAGAGACCCAAATCTATAACAAGTGAGAGAGAGAAAAGGGCAAATGTCTGTGTCTGCAAATGTATCACATTCATTAAGATGCTCTTATAGGGGCTTCCCTGGTGGCGCAGTGGTTGAGAGTCCGCCTGCCAATGCAGGAGACATGGGTTCGTACCCGGGTCCGGGAAGATCCCACATGCCGCGGAGCGGCTGGGCCCGTGAGCCATGGCTGCTGAGCCTGCGCGTCCGGAGCCTGTGCTCCGCAACGGGAGAGGCCACAGCAGTGAGAGGCCCGTGTACAGCAAAAAAAAAAAAAAAAGAGATGCTCTTATAATGCACATCTTACAGCTTACACGATACAAAGAGCTTGTAATTTTACTATCTTAGGCTTCTCAATCTTTCAACTGCAGTTACTATTGGCTTAAAGTGGGGTGAAAGTTTTCACTGAGTTGTCTCTGGCTCAATGAAACGACTTTTCCTAATTTTAAAACATTGAGTAAATAGAACTCTGTGCATCATGCCACATACAAATATCTGTGCTGTTTTGCAAGAATTCAGGTAGTCTGGGACCTGTTAGTTTATTACTAAGATATCTTTTAGTAAACAGGAGAGGCCTGTCTGACCAAGCTGTCAGATAGGAGAATGACTATTATAGTGTCATAAAAATAAACTATTCTTTCACCAACAATCTGAATAGCACAGACTAGGAAATAAGAAATTGGAATAGTAGCATAGGATTGTTTTTGAAAGAATACATTGTTTTAGTATTTGACTAAACATATTTTGGACATTCCAGTAAAACTACATAGCACCTCTAAAATATTTTGCAGAGAAGTATCCCATTTCTGATTACACAGCTGAATATTTGTTAAGCATGATTACGTGCAGAATAACTCTGGTTAGATAATTATATACATTTTTCCTTAAGTTTCCTCTTTTGATTATCCCTGGAGGGCAGGGACTAACTACCCATGAGCCTCTTGGATGTGTGATACTTATTTTCGTGAATGTGCTTCATGAACTTCTTCTGAAACGGTTTCATTTTGGTGGTGGTTTGTTTTAATATTCAGCTCACCCCTGCTGTTTCCTCTTGCCCCTGTGTCTGTTATTTTGCTGACCTAGCCCTTATTTGGGGGAAGTCATCAGTAACTGTGCAACAGAACCCTGATGACATTCCTCCAGGGCCCATAAAGGTTCTCCATTCTCACCGTACACTCTTTGTTGGATGTTGCAGTGGGAATTTCCTTTTGGGAATTAGTTTCTTGGTGACTGTCACCCAACAACATGTTGGGTGACTATAAATGACTGAGTGCATTACTGAACATGGCAAGTTCCCCCCCCCAACACACACACAATCCTACAAATAAAAGACCAAAAGTACGAGTCTAACCATGTGACTCCCTGACAACAGGATTGGGTCTCCATATCAAAAGCAGGAGATATGTAACTCAAAAGGAAGGTACTGATCAATTAAAGAAATTAGACATAGTTCTTTCAATATTTTTCTTAGGGAATCAGGCTGATTACCATAGGTGGAAGAGAATCCAAATCTTAGGCTTTGTCGTGTTTCCTTCCTTTGGTTTTATGGCTAGTTCTGAAGTAGCTGAGTGGACAGGGATAGGAGATGGGTTTAGTCATAACAAATTAACCTGCTGCAGGAAAGGGGTCCAGGAGTCCTGGATAAGCAGTTGTTTTCATACCTAACAAACCAACTGGGCAGGCCAAACTCTAGGTCTGAAAGAACTACAACTATAATGATATGTTTTCATATTCATCTCCAGACACTATTTTTACCTGCGTATATCTGACAGCAGTGGTAGGTTTCAAGTTGGTGAAAGAGCACCCCCAAACCCAACAATACACAGACTTTTAAGGTGATCATTACGTAAAAACTTGGAGGTCATTTATATCTATGTGTTCTAAAGCACTATTCCAAATAGTTTTATTTCTCCTCTTGACCATCAGCCAGGTATAGATAGTACTTTTTTTCCCAGATGGATTATACACATTTTTCCAAGCTGATTTTTACTTGGCTACTTCCTGCCCATTTCCAATCTCTCAAGGACCCTTAAAGTTAATTTTTTGTTCCCTCCTGATGGGACCTCTCAGTTTGCTCATCTGTGAATTTCATCAGTGTCCCCTCTACTCTCTTACAGATTATCAAGACTGATGGTAAACAGAGCAGATTTAATGTCAATCCCTTCCCATTAAACTAGCCAAGCAACTGACAAACCCCATTTGATTACATATCCAGAACTGCACTACTGCTTTTTGAATTGAGGAGAGGAGGTGGGTAGAAAGCTATTTGATTAAAATCTGTTTAACTCTTGCAGTGCCCAAATTGCACAAGACTCTCAGCTGAGTCTCTTGTGTAGGGGGCTGGCTCCCTGAAAAGCCTCATTAAATATGCTTCTTTCCAGCTGTTCATATAGGGAGCTATTACATGCCACTCTCAAACCTGAAAAGCTCACATGGACTGAACCCAGTGAGGCAGGCAGTCTTCTACAAATGCCACAAAAGCCCTCGAAGCAAATAAAACTCCGCAGATTGCTGAGTGCACACGCCCCTCTTATCTGATGTCAAATCTGCATGTCAATGTGCCAGTTTAGACAAGAAAAGCAAACTTTTCTATGACTAAAATAGAAGGAGGAGAAAAGGGGCCTAAGGTTGGCAATGACTTGCTTCTTAAAAGCCCACTCTAAGAAATACATTCAAGTTTAAACCTAAGAAGGCAGAAAAAAACAAACTGGGGTGGCAAGACACAGTGCAGGCAAGATTCCACGTGGAAAGGCCTTCGTCAGTTCTCAGGCACCTGTGGACTAAGACAGCTGCCCTGGGTCAAGGTGAGTTTGATGAGGCACCCCCGGGGGTGCCTCAGGGGATGACTCCCAGGTGTGTGAGGGGTAGACAGGTATAAGCTCTTTCCTGCAGTGTTTGCTCTTTCAGTGACGGCATCCAATTACCTGGACACCATCCTTGACACCTCCCCCTCTGCTGCCTCCTCACACAATTACTTATGTCTTTTTTAAAAACTGCACCTCCTAAAACTCTCCAAGCCACCTACTTCTCTCTGTATCTACTGTAGCTATCTTAGTGCACTATTTCTCATCTGGACTACTGCCATAGCCATCCAACTGGTCCCCTGTATCCTTTCCTGCGCCATCCAATGGATTCTCCAAACTCTATCCTCCAGGAGTGCTCTATCACAATGTTCTTTTACTTAAAATCTTTCACTGACTCGCCATGGCTCCGTACCATCTGATTTCACTCATCTTCTACCTCTGACCCTTTCGCTTACGAGGTTCCTGCCACATCAGCCTTCTTTAAGTTCTGTGAGGATTCCGGCATTCTGCTTTAAAGATTTTGCATAAATGGTACCTTGCCTTTGCCTGGAAAGCTTTAAACCTATCCCCATCCTCTTTTACCTAGTTTTCCAAATTCTTCAGAGCAAAAGGGAAGTCTTTCCTTTCTACTACATTCTTTACTTTGTCTTTAAAGCATCCAGTTTTAATTATATATTCATTTTTATGATTATTATGTCATTTTTTAAAAAGACGTCTCCCCATCAAACTATAAGCTCAGTGAAGGCAGGGACAATGCCTGTTTTGCTCACAACTGTAGCCTCAGCACCTATCTTGGCCCACTGTAGACCTTCAACAAATGTCCGTTGAATGAATAAATGAGTGAATGAATCCTCTTTCCCTTTCGCTCTCCTGATTTTCACACCCCTTTCCTCATCTCTTTGAAGATATATCAAGGCAATAAGCAAAAAATAATAAAAGAGAGGATTATAAAAAAGATGTCTAATCACTTTAAGTACTTAAGAAATAGGGACTTCCCTGGTGGTGTAGTGGTTAAGACTTCGCCTTCCAGTGCCGGGGATGTGGGTTCGATCCCTGGTCGGGGAGCTAAGATTCCACATGCCTCGGGGCCAAAAAAAATAAAACAGAAGCAATATTGTAACAAATTCAATAAAGACTTTAAAAATGGTCCACATCAAAAAGCTTAAAAAAAAAAGCCTTAAGAAATAAAGCAAACAAATACCTTAAATAATTAAATATATAAAAATAATCAAACTGCCACGGTTATTGTCTCCTTTGGTGATCTCACCTATTCTTAAATTCTATCACTTTGATACAAATGACTCTGAAATATAGAGATCATTGTCCCAATCTACCCCCTGAACCCAAGACCAGCATTTTCCTGTGTCTCCTTGACTTAGATACCCAACTGGCAGTTGAAACTCTAAAACCCCAAACCAAATTCATCAACTTTCCTCCATATATCGTTTTATTAAGTTTCTTATTTATATGACTATCACCATGGCAACTACCAGGTCATTCCGTGTTTGAAACTTTCTATTCATTTGAACCTCCCATTTTTTCCCAGATCCCAATCAGTCAATGGCCAAGTCCTAAAGATTCCAGCTCTAGAATCTCACTTTTCTCTTCCTTTCCACCCCCATTCCTCGCGTGAAGCTAAGGCCTTCATTACACATGTAGTCACACTGGTCTCCTCCCTCCAATCCTACCAGCGTACTGCCTACTACCATTAACCAGCTTATTACACACATCTTGCACAGATGGCTCCCTTTCTTAAAAATCTTCAAAAGAATCATTGTGCCACTAAGCCCAGTGTTTCTCAACACTTAACCCATATCCCCCTTTTTGATTAATGTAAAAATCTCACATCCCCCCTGTATTGTATATTACAGAAACAATAGGGATTTTTTTCTATTCCTTAAATATAAAACTACAAGATTCAATGTGCTTCTTCAAACTCTACTCACTATACTTCAAGCTCTGGCTGTGAGTCACTATTATTAACTGTTGGCTCTCTGGAGGGAGGGCTTGGGCCAGTACCTAGGACATGGTGGGCACTCAATAAATGTTGATTAAATAAACTAGTAAACCCTGACAGTAAGGGTCATCCATGATATAAACTCAGACTGGTTTTCCAGTTTTATATCCTGCTCCCTCTATTTGCATTTCTCCAGCTAAATTATGTCAGTGTTTCTCAAAGCATGGTCCCAGGACCAGCAGCACCAGTAGCCCTGGGACTCATCAGAAAGGCAAATTCTCCGTCCCCACCCGAGACCTACTGACTCACAAACTCTAGAAGTAGAGCCTCATAATTTGTGTTTTTACAAGTGCTCCAAGTTAATTCTAGTGTGTGCTGAAGTTTGATAACCACTGAACTAGACTGTTTACCCTCATGTAAGCATTATCCTTCCTCCTTCCATGACTCCTGATTCCTTCTGCCTGGAAACACCTCAGAACCTATTCCAGTGGCTAGTGTAAATGTTTCTTTTGACTGAAGAGCGAAAAACACTAAAATATCCCCTGGATAGCCCTCATATGTCTTAACTGAAATTATACCTCTTTTTGTGTACACAGTCTTTTCAGTTGGCATTAGGAAACGCAAATTTAGTCTTAGCGATAATGTCGACATTCTAAAAGTATAAATTGACGAAAATTGTGCATATTTGGGGAGCACATGATATATCACCTGCCTCTCAGTATTAGAAGCTTATTACAAATTTTGCCATCTTGGGGATCTTGAGAGGGGATACCTGTTTTCAGTTGCAACGTTAAATGAGTTAGGTGCTTTAGATTTAATGATTCCAATTTGGCAGAGTTGAAGATAGGTACTTACTGATGTTCATCTGTGTCAAAACCACATAAGCGCTCCTGGAAGCCAGATGAGCCACTTGGCTAACCTCGGAGGCAAGGCAGGTAAGCGAAGGTTTGCCCTAAACAGGTAGACTCTGAGGTAGGAAGAAGATTTAGGCCAGGGAGAAACAGAAGCTGGCTTTCTCAGGCTGCAGAGAATTCACCTATGCTCCCAGATAAAACCCCCATACATGAAATGCAAGAGGCCATTAACTTGAAAACCAACAGAAGTATAATTGTCCACTGTCTTAAAGGAAAAAAAAACCATGTATAATAAACCCCCCAAATGCCACATACACACACGCTCACACATACAAAAATGGCCATGAATGCAAGATGGCAGAAGTCATTCAAATTCTTTTAAGGAAATGGGATGTATTTTTGGTACTAGGGTATGATACCTCATTATAAAGATGACGAGCAGCAAATTACCAAAATCTATAATCGGAGTATGTTGGGAGCAATTTTACACTATCTGGGACAATTCTCCATTTTTCAGATAAGGAATAGCCTCAGAGAGATTACATAACTTTCCCAAGATCATAGATTTAAGCAGTGGCAAAGCCTACGTTTACTTATTCTTAGACCTGAGGTCCGCTCATTCCATCGTTCTAACGTCTGGGTTGAATCACATTTGCTGATGGCCACAGGAACCACAAAGGATGTGTTTTAATTAAGTCCATCTGATTACTTACCAGGCGTATAAACCATCTTTACCAGTTCTTTAGCATGCTCCTAACAAGTTGTGATAAAGCCTTTGACAAGCTCAGGACAAAACTGTAGCTTCACTGTTACGAGCATCTTAAAATCTAGCTAGGGTCATACAGAATTTTAAAGTGTAACAAGCAAATCTTAGTACACAAGACAGGCAGATGGCTCTTGCTAATATAGAAACCCTAAGATGGGTTAAGTAAATGATTAAAAAAAAAAAAATCTCCAGAAAGCTTTATTGCGTTTGCTCTGCAGCTCTCAAAACACATGATGAAACAATGTACTTTTAATTCAATGGTCGACCGATTCCTGCTTCAAGTTCTGGTTTTGATAACTCCAACTGTTAACTTCATAACTCGTTTTAGAAAATATGGGTCAAATCCCATTTCAGTAATGAAATAACCAAACTCCAGTCCATACTCCAGGTATTTTCTGTACTAACTATAATATGATTTTTAAGTTGCAGAGCTTTAGAGTTGGGAAGGACTTTTGAGACCATGTAATCAAACACCATCATTATGTAAGAGAAAGAACTGAGATTTCTGACAGATGCAACTTCAGTACAACAAAATATTTGATAATCCTTTGGGATTAATACATAGAGAACTAGCATGAAAGCTTTCTGAATATCCTGTCAAAATTTAAATGTACATTTCACTCTACTTATTTTTATCTTGTCTGAAGTATTGTGAGTACATATAACTCTTAATTTAGAAAAACAGAAATTAAAAGAAAGCAAGATTATGCTACTTAATTATCTTAAGGTTTTAAGAATTTTTAAAAAATTGAATAATCTGATACGAAAATTTCAGTAATGTTACTATGAAAAAACATTACCATACACACAGGGTTTTTCCCCTAACATTCAAACATGCTCTCATCCACAATATAGAGTAGAAAATATCACATAGCATAGGAAAGGGCTCTACTGAAAATAGAACAGGTGAGAAAAGATAAAGTCTGTATGCAGAGAATGACACTAATTCAAAGATTTCAAAAACATCAAACCTCTTAAAAGTATCTCAGTGAGAAATAAAGTCATCAATATTGTCAATATATCTAAAGAAACCAAAGCACAGAAAGGTAAAAATTGTAAAGTTGGGGCAAAAACTGAGTAACAGCCTTAAACTTAAGACTCCACATTCTGAGATTTTATAACTTAGGTAAAATTGTAAGAACTTCCTTTGCTGAAGGGAGACTAACAAAGGGAGCCACATAACTATTCACAACCACCTGTGCAAACACAGCAACATACCTATTGTTGTTCCGACAATTTCGACAACTAATGCACTCCATCGTGTCAGTCTGAGGTACTGCCGTGTACAGGCCACCACCCTTATCAGGAAGCAAGTACAGGGAAAAAGAGAAAAAGAGAGTGCTGAAGGTGCCATAGACTCGTAACCACATCAACTCAAATGTAAAAGCCGCACCAACAATAAATGGCTACGTGGTATATTTTAACCATCTCCCTGCGCCACGTTAAGTTTATCACTATTTACTTGTATTCACAAATGAGTGCTGCACGATATTAAAAGTGTTCTCCAAAAAGTTAACTCCTATGTTTTCTGCATGTATGTTTGTACTGGAAAGAGGCAAGTAAATGAAGGGAGAAGTTTAGTCACTTCCCTTCAGTGTTTCAAATCTAATGGGCCCAAAATATTCTATGCGGTATAACCTCCTATTCATTTTCACCTTCCTAGCAGTCATGGAAAAATTTTTTGGGATGCCAGTTGGAGAAACAGGGTGGAAATCTGTTTGAATGATGTCACAAGATAAACCCATCTTCATTTTCCTGTAATTATTTCGATTAGGTCTGTTCACTTGGCTAGACGAAGTCTTAAAACATGTTATATTTTTCCAGATGGAGCAGATTCTCAGCCAGCGGTGACTTGGAGCGGAGTATTAATATTTTGCTGCTGCTTTTGGCGGAAACTGCCCAGCAATTAAGAAAAATGCCCAGATTAACACATACCTCATTGTAAAATGTTCACTTGACATATACGATGGCAAGAGCTCTTCAAAACTGAAGTTAGGGCTTGAACCAGCCTTATGGTCAGAGTCAAAATTCTGCTTTCGAAAGTAAAACAGCAGAACTGAATTTGATAAGGGTGAGGGAGGCTGTTACATTGCACCCAGGCTCAGAACAGGCCTTCAAGGTTAGGAAAAGTTCAGGCAATCGTTTCTCCCCAGAACACTTTCCACTTCCATTCATCTCATAACAACAGCCAGAATCGAAGCAAACCAAAAGTACTGAAAATGTCTCTCAACATTCCTGAGCCAACTAGCAATAGGAATTTTAAAGAAAACTCTGAGAGAAAGAATATTCCTATGCTACATTCAGTCCATGAGGATAAACTCCAAAGGTTCTGAAAAAAATGAAGTTAACAACCTACAGGATGATGCATTTATTTGAATCACTAAACGGATTACAGTTAATTCAATCATTTTTATGATCAACAGCATTTAAAATATGTCCCCGGCTTCCCTGGTGGCGCAGTGGTTGAGGGTCCGCCTGCCGATGCAGGGGACACGGGTTCGTGCCCCAGTCCGGGAAGATCTCACGTGTCGCGGAGCGGCTGGGCCCGTGAGCTATGGCCGCTGAGCCTGCGCGTCTGGAGCCTGTGCTCCGCAACGGGAGAGGCCACAGCAGTGAGAGGCCCGTGTACCGCAAAAAAAAAAAAAAAAAAAAATAATAATAATAATAAAATAAATAAATAAAATATGTCCCTATTTCCACCTTCCCAGAAGAGAATAGTAAGAAAATGAATGAGTTAAGACCACAGAGGATAACCTCTAAAATTGTACACTTAATGGGGCAACTCTTATTTAAATAGCAACTCATTGTTCAAAAAACACAAGGTACTGTGTTCAAATACTAAAGCAAGCATCAGAGTTATTTTTTCTTCTTATGGAAACAGCATGTGCTGTTCAAAGCGTCATGCTCTCTCCTTCAGTTTCTTGGACAATGTTAGTAGTTTGGACTAGGAATGGTGACAAAAAAAGTTTAGAAAGTTTGAATATAAGCCATGTCTTTCCACACAAAATAATGAAATCATTATTCTCATTTGGTAATGAGATGCACTAAAGCAAATTAAATATTTTTTCTATGACATACTAAAGCTAGGTCACAGGAAAGCCATTAGATTTCTAGCTTTAAGATACAAATATATATTATAGTTTTGTTCTCCAAAGGTAATATTTTAATAAACCTTTACTACTGTTGAAGATAAAAAAAAAAAAAAATCTCTAAACTTCTCCAAACTTTAGCACATTGTGGGTTATGGGCAAATATATCTGTAATCAGAACAATGACAAAAACGTAAACGAGTGCCTAATTGACGAACTAAACATATTATCTATCTGACTGAAAAATAATGTGGATGCATATCCAAACAATGTAATAAATCAAACTGCCTAGTGCAGAGAATCTCTTTCACCAGCACAAATCTAAAATACGTCCTTCATTCTACTCTCATTTCAAAAATTAAACTCTATCAGCTGGCTATCCCTGAAATATAGTAGTTTTAAAGGTTTATCACTCCTTGTGGCTAGAGAATACTAATATTGTAAAACGTAAACCACAGAAACACACATGGGGCAAAACAAATCAAAAAAACCTCACAGGGGGTCAGAAGTGACAATCTGGTGGCCTGCAGACATGCTGTGCATGGCCCACGCAACGCTTTCTAAAACTGGAATTAGTTGCCAACGTGTAAAAAAATCTGGTGATTTCACCTAGATTTACGGATGTCGTGAAAAATCAGAAGACCAGGCCACACGGGGCCCTCAGCTCTGCATACAAACAATGGGTGCTGAACCTGGCCGCTGCTTTAAGACAGTGCACAACTCTCCCACGCCTCCACCGCTTCTGTCCCATCCCCAACTTGCTTCACTCAGTTTCAGGATCTGCCTGACTCGTCTAAGCATATGAGCTTTTGGAGTTTGCTCTAAATAAATCAAATTTAAAGTATTTGGTTTGGTCCACGCTCAATGGTATTTCCGCTTCATCGCAAGAATAACTTCCAGTCTGTTGGCTACTGGTCCTGTATTTCCAGTGCCAAATAATTAAAAAATATAAATCAGATTGATTAATATAACTCCTGCCTGATAATAGAAAGCTTCCAAACATGACTCTGGATCAAGGGGCTGCCGGTGATACATGCTACGTCCACTCCAGTGAACCTGTGAGGTTTCTACATTGGGAAAAGCCACGCATGCTGGCCCCGTTCTTGTATCCTGGCACCGTGGGGCACAGGGGCGCTTTTATTTATAATTGGGTCTCTTACATTCACTAGATGATGAGGATGTTCAAAATCCACACGTGTCCTGGTTAGAGAGCTCGTGCGCCCAGAGTAGAGTCTTCCATTTAAGCTCCCGCTGACTCCACTGGGGAGCTTACGGTGGAGATGGGAGCAGCCATTGCTGAAGCTTCCATGAACATTTCTGTTTATTCGGCTTGTGCCAGGCAAAGTGGTATATTCCACCATCTGCCCAGTAACATCTGACCCCTGGTAGAGATAGCCTGGTGGGTCATATTCTGTTGAGAGAGAACAACAAAAAGAAAAGGTAAGATACTGAAAAGGACAATTCTTCTTGCTTGGGAAGTTTTATTAATTAAACCCTTAATAAACTATAGCTATACTATATAAAATAAACTATATAAATATAACTATATAAAATAAAATACTCTAAAAAAGTGTTTGCTTAAAGCCTCCGTGTGAGATATGCTTTAATAAAATTATTGCTGTTATTTCCTTTACAGTATGGAGTCAGCCAGGAACTGTAAGTTAGTTATGACTCTTTTAATGGGAGGAGAAATTAACCAGAGAGAAATTACTCAAAAGAGAATTAATAAACTATGCAAGCTGAAACTATCAAAGTACCGGCAACACGACGAAAAGGTGTTTAAATTCCCCTGTGCTTCCAAGTGCTGAAAGAAATTGTACAACAACAGGATAACTTTAGGCAGGATATTTCAAAAAGCAATAAACACCACTTTTAAGTAAAAGGATGGGGTTGGGGAAACATTCACTATTCATATAGTTCTTTGGTTATTACAGCCAAGTTGGAAGTTTTGAGGCACCAACGGCAAAAGGCTAATTATTCCCTTTCCTTATATTAAAAGCATTTCAACAGCTACCTCAAATATCTGATTCCCAGAGGCACACCTACCAGATATATTTAGACAAAGTGAAATGTCCTTTAGAAAGTATATTATCTAAACTGCACAGGATTTGTTGTCAGAGTTTCGATCGATTCTTCACAGGTATTGGAGGCGCCAAGACTGGACTAGGTGTTCCTCTTCCTATGACAGGTGTGTTATTATCACAGGTGTGTTATTATCAGTATACCTGCTTCTCTTCTCCACTAAACTATAAGGAGAGGGCATTATACCTGCACTGTCCACCACAGTGCAGAGCACACAGGAGAGAGCCAACGAGTATCTTCTGAATGAACGACGGAATGAACATTACCGTCATAAATTCCCATCTTTCAACATGTTATCAAGTCACAAAGGAAAATGACTTTAGCCAGATTAATCTCGCTCAGACAACCAGATCAATACTCTTCTTTTAATGGTTCAGCGCACTCTCACACACTCAGAGTCAATGACATTAAAACCATTTAGAAAAAGACCCAATCAAGGGATGGCCAGCTCTTTCAGCCTGGTACCACCACCACTTCTCTCCCTGCCTATCTCCTGGAAGGCGCCAAGGCAATAAAAATACATCACTTTCTACCCCCCTCCCCCGCCCCACCCCACCCCGAGCTGTTCACCAAAAAGGGACCACGGGCAGGAACCGGCTAAGAGCTGCTCGAGTGCCTGTCACGGCTGGGGTCTTCCTCTGCTCTTTTCTCATCTCTTTCTCCTGGGGCCAAAGAGGAAACCAAAATACTTCCTCCCAGCAGAGACTAAAGACTCCGATTGATCTGACTGTGCTCTTTTATGATAGCTGAGGGAAGAGAAATGGTAGGAACATGAGGGGAAGAAAAATGGGGAAAGAAAAGGGAACAGGGTTCTAACGCACCATCACTGACAGCTCGGACACTCCTACTACTGGACACATTTGGGGGTGGGGACACCACTCTGCTGAGGTTTTAGTACATTAAGGACTGAATCAGGACTGTAGTACCTTCATCTGTGTCATCCCGGGACAGTAACTTAGAAAAGTCTTCACTACCCTCCTTTCCATCATGCCTTTTCCATTCCTCGCTGACAAGATTTGGACCCGTATGAAGGGGCTCCTGCAGCAATTCCAAAGCTCATGCTTCAAGTCCTCATCCTCTTTGGTGGTCCAACAGAGCCAGAGTTTCCCAGCACTAAGTCAGCTATTTACATAGAGACCTGCTTAGTTTGGGCTTTGTTGTTTATTTCTCCTGGGCAATTTAATTTGATGCTCCACTTACTTTGGCTTACAGCTAGAACTGTTTTAAAGTCACCTCCACTGAATGAAGAGTATCGAATGTGTTTTATACCACGACACTCATATGTGAACGTGTTAGAAATCAATATTTATTCTGACAATCTTTCTCTACTGATCTTTAGAAAAAGGGAAGGAGACACTGATGGATGACTTACTCTGTATGGGATTCTGCTGGCGGTTCTTCCACAGGCACATGGCAATGAAAGCCATGAGGATGAGCACCATTACACCCAGAACGCAGCCGACGATCAGATACAGCATGTCACTGCTTCTGGCGGGACTGCTTGCGGGCCCAGCATTTCCTCCACTCCCCGAAGAATTTGGAGGGGTGCTCAGGTCTTTGACAGGGTACTCAGAAGCTCCAGGAACCCGTTTCACTAGTTGAAATATACAGGAAAACATGATGTCAGAGTGAAGACAGACTCTATGAAATGGTTTACTCTCCGAAGGAGGTCTGGTTAGGAATCCAAGCCAGTCTGTTTACGCTTGGTACTGAGATGATCTGACCACCAGTGAGTCACAAAGAGGACTCAAAAGTTTAAAAATCTAATGTCAAGGTTTTAGGTCACAAACTCTAAAGAAATTATAAGATCAGAGACACAGATGCACTTGGTCTAACCCAAGCTGCTATATGATTATCTGCTCAATTGTACTTGCAGAAGACTCCCAAAGGGTTGACATAAAACTATTTCAACTTACAGATGGGACAAAAACTCCTTTCGATCTGATATACTTTGAGCTGAATGAGACTCACAATTAGATATTTTATGCCTCTCGATTGTGAATAATATTAGAAGACATGACTCTGGACTACTAGAACAATTATATACAATTCCGAAAACCTCACACATAATATTAAACTTCCCAAACCAAAAAATGTTGGAGTCCACATAAACGCAGTGCTTTTCCCTAATTCACTGGTCCTCTGGATAATGGCGACAACAAAAGCTAATAACAGGTGGGACACAAACCCCATTTTCTCTGTCCCCAAATAACATGCCCTTGATGCTTTAACTGTCATAGAAAAGCAGTAGAGCATAGTGGTTGATGGCCGGATCTTTAGAACCGGACTGCCCAGGTTTTTAACCTGTTCCATCACTTATCCTTAGCTGTAAGACTTTGACCTCCATGAACCAGTTTCTGCAGGTGGAAAATGGAGATAATAATAACAGCCCCATCATAGGTTGTCATGAAGAGTAAAGCTCTCAGCATGGAGCCTGGCACATGGCAGTGTTCAATCCATTTTGTCAGGATTATTAGTTACTATAGTATACTTCCTGTTATGGTTCCTAATAACTTACAGGAGCAGAGTGGTCTTTAAAAAAATCTACTTCAACAAACATTCTATCGGGGTTCTATTTTCTAGCAACTTCAACTAGGCAGAACAGGGCTGGAAATCAGTCAACGAGAGGCTGCCTTTCCAAGGAAAGAGCTCTCCATCACTGAAAGCTGGAAGAATACCTGGCAGAGAGTCTCTGTAGGAAATTTCTACTTTGGGTGGTATGTTGGATTATACAATTCTAAGGTCCCTGACAATTCCAAAGACAACAAACAAGTTTCTGAGACAAAAATGGATGTTACAGATCGCACATGAAATACCATGATTACTCATAGGGAAGTCCGTCAGGTTTATTCACTCTTTATTTACTCTTAATGTATTCAAAATTCCACCAAGCTTGAGGACCAGTTGCCAGCCTCTCACTGAAGTCAGAAACTTTTGCAGTGGATGGTGAGTGACACGGTCCCATTAACATGAATAAGAAGAGACAGCAGGAGCATGACGTGAGCAATGTGAGGTGAAAAACATAAAGAAAAAGCAGAGAACTAAAGGAAAGTCGTGACAGTCTATGATCTTTAAGGGTGGGGGAAAGAGGCTGGCCTCCAATATTTACTGAATTACTAAAGATAAGGCAATTGCTATTCACAGCAAGAACTCTGAGTCATTTCTTTAAAAGGAGAAATCATGCATCAAATGTTCTACTTAAACAGGCTGGGACTGTGTAACACGTTTTAGAAACTCATTCAGTATGAACAGTTAACATTTTAAAGTTTTTTGTTTTTCACTGATCTGAAAGTCTGTAGGTAGAACCTTTGATTCCCCAGCAAGGTCAATTAATAATACTTAAAAACAGCACAGTTAGCACATTATTGTCTGTGTTTTATGTTCCGCCTGGCTAGACTCTTAAATGTCTTGGGAACAGAGATGAGAAATTTCATTTTTATGTAATTTTGCTCCAAGTTTCACAGCACTCCGGAGGCAAGTAAGAAATGCTCACGAACATATCACAGTGTTCAGTACAAAAAGGTACTCAAATATATGCTAAACAAGTGAAATTCAAGGTAAGTCTACAGGTCTGTGTGTATATATGTTTAAATGTGAATTTAATATGTGGGTTTTGCAGCAGGAAGACACATGATTCAGAATTAAACAAGGAAACCGAGTCTTAGCTTTATAATTCAATCTTTCTGAGCCTGTTTCTACTTTGGCTATTTCTATTATCCAAGTGTGGTATCTTCTGTTTTCAACGATGGTAATATTTTACAGCTAATCTATGTGTGCAGGCAGAGCTGAGAATTTCACTTTAGAATTATCGACTAATTCTGAACTTTACTACGCTTCATTGAACGAGTAGGTAGTGTTATACGTATCTGTCATTCAAGAAACCACTTTAAACGTACGTAGTGCTTTTCCTTAAACACCCTTATACTTTTTTTTTAAGGATTCTAATTCTCACAGCAGTCTCAGATAATTAGTTAGCAAATATTTCTGTTCCTTCATGGAGGAAAAAAAAAGAAATGACTTACTCAGAGTCACACAGAAGTTAATGAATACAATGAACGCTTATGTAAACTATTCTTTTTTTTTTTTGCAGTACGCGGGTCTCTCACTGTTGTGGCCTCTCCCGTTGCGGAGCAACAGGCTCCGGACGCGCAGGCTCAGCGGCCACGGCTCACGGGCCCAGCCGCTCCGCGGCATGTGGGATCCTCCCGGACCGGGGCACGAACCCATGTCCCCTGCATCGGCAGGCGGACTCTCAACCACTGCGCCACCAGGGAAGCCTTTATGTAAACTATTCTTAAGGCAAGTTCTCTAGCCGACAGAAGGCTAGACTGTTGGGACAGTCTAAATGGATGCACCTAAAAAATGGTCCAAAGTTTCTTTAGTAAATATATCGACAGTCAGGAGGAATAATCCAGAGTTCAGAATTCTAGTTCTGTCCAGGGAGAAAAGCACTAATTCTGACCCCTCCCCTACCTTTCGTCTCACAGATCATCACGTTACTAAACTCGCTCTCTCCTCCTTCATTGAAGCATTGCATTTTAATATCATAGGAGGTTTCTGGCTGCAGGTGGCCTATCATGTGCCACTGCTTTGAACCTAGAAAGGAAAAATAAAAGATAAGCTTTACAACCCACAACCTAAGCAACACTGTCAATAAAATCACTTCGTAATTTTGAAATGAGGTTGGAGCAGCAGCCATCACCATATAGTCAGTTTGTGCGATAAAAGTGTACTTCATATAAATATTTTAGCAATGCACAACAGATAGATAGCATTTCTATTACATGGCATGAAAAAATGGTAAAGAGAAGAGAGAAACTGAATTAAAGCTCTACCTGTGTGTGGGCAGACTTTGATTCATTACAAGTAATTAGTAGTAAGTCCTTCATAAAATACATGTTAATTTTATGCATAAGTAAAACAAAACAAAACAAAAAACCACCTCAAGTCCTTTGATCCCCTCCTTCAGCAAGTCAATCACTCTGTCAAGATCCCCAGCAAGTCAATCACTCTGTCCACCTAACCAGAAAGCAACGCCACGTATGAGGTCAGAAAACAGTGCCTTACCCAGAACAAGTGACCACTTGCAAGGCAGGCCTCAGCGAAACTCTCAATTCCACTGTAATAGACACAACATGATCCAACATATAAATGAATGCCTGAATTCGAGAACAGTCAGAAAGCAAAGTCTACTATGGGAAACTCTTGGCTACCGCTCCCACCATTTCTTTCCTTTTGCACCAGGGTCTCCAAACCACACAAGCATCTCTAACAGAATGATTCTGTTACCCACGGTGTGCAGCCAGCATTTCATTTAGAAACACTTCTAAACTGAACACTCCAGTATAAATGACTCTCCGTTTTTACTTCTGTGGACCTGTGACAAACTTTAATAAACAGGGACACTTCTGCCAGATTCAATGAACTCTTCAAGCACTTTTAATCCTTCTTAGAAAATACCTCTTCAACCTGTTTCCACTGTTTCTTAGAAACTCAACTATACCAGCAACTGATTTAAGAGTCAGTTAAAGGGGATGAAAAACAAAACCAATCCACGCACACAAGTCATATCTACTTGGCTGACAGGACCAATAGCTCTGGGATCCTTTCTAAGTCAACACAGACAAAAACACCTTGACCCGGAAGCACCCTGACCCCCTTCCAGGACACCAACACAAAGCCCCTCGTTCATATTTTATAAGCCCCATATTTTATAAGGAAGAGAATCTGCTTGTTTTAGGATCAAGGGACTATGAAAAGCTCAAGAAGTGAGGAATTCTATGCCCCGTTTATAAGTGTGAAGAGGACCCTAAAAGAAACTTGACTCAAAATCTACTTGAGACAGGAACAGATCTATTTTTAAATTCCAAAAACTTTTCTAAAAGACTTCAACTTTTTTCCGTATCTTTAGGTCTTTCCCAGCCTTCCGCTCACCTATCACCATTCACTTGAATAATTATTACGCTAGATTTGAAGTTTTCCTTTCGTAGCACTAGTAAAAAAAATGGAATTAAACTAAACTTCTGATATGTTTCTAATAAGAGAGAATAAAGTAATACATATTTTGTTAGATTAACATCCCGTGTTATGGTAATTATTCCAATTACAGGAAATATGGGCAAAGAGAAAGTTTTACGGCTCACTGATGAATAAGACACCTAAGTGCATTATTAGGTTTAAAATCAACCAACCAGCATATCCTTTGCTTAGCAAGCAGATTTTTCTCCAAGAATATTTTAGAAAGGGTAAAAAACCAAAGCACAGGCTTAAAGATCAGGATGACTGGTAGTTTGATTTACCTGGAACTCAACTTAATTTACAAGATTAAAATATTCATCACGAAAACATGGTATGTTGGAAACGTTGAGTTTATCTAAACGTGGAACCTAATTCAGAAGATAGGATAACTTAATATAATTGCTCTTCTCTTACTGTATTCTTTAACAATGTAATTGTGTTTCAAAGCTTAAACAATTTTGAGCCAACATACATAAGTAATCTAAAACTTTAAAGAAAACTTTAGGTACAAAGGATAAATACTTCTGCTCCTCGCTTTGGGAAAACAAGCCAATAGCTTCCAACTGCCACAAAAAGAATTTCAAGTGCATAAGCTTGAAAATAAGGAAGGAGCGAATTACACAGCACAGTGAAGCCCACTTAAACATCCAACTGCTCCATCTATTACGTTCATAAACAAGTTCTCTGTGAACCACAAGGCAAAGCTCACATGTACATATGCTTGTAGTGAAAACAAAGTCTTCTTTAGAGCAATTTCCCAGTGCCACACTCAACAGTCACATCACTCAAGTCTGCAAAAGTTCAAAGATTTGACTAGAGAATATAGTTTAGAAACTCTTTATCAGCAGATCATTTCTAGAGTAAAACCCAGAAGGGTGGGGAAGAGAGTGATACAGATGGAGACAGAGAGGGATGTTCATTTTACTGACATTTGCCTTGTTTAGAATGATTTTCTAACAAAAGTGTAGCCTCTCTCAAAAGATTTTAAAAATAAAAATCTGAGAGCCCCACTCGCCTAACCCAGATAAACTAAAATGAAGACCGAGACAGGACTAAAGTGTAGATCAGTCACTAACAATTCTTTCCATTTCGTTTTTTAAACAGCTTTTTTATGAAGTAAAATATGCATATGGAAAAGTACCCATCACTGTACAGCTGAATGTTCACGAGCAGAACACAGCCATGGGACCAGCACCCAGGTGAAGAGAGTGAGGGGTCCTGGCTCCCCCATCCCCATCATGCTTCCTCCTGCCACTGCTCCCTCAAGGCAGCTACTATCTCAACTTCACAGAATCCTTTTGCCACTAACAATGATCTTACCACATTTCCCCAATTCTTAACGTCTAAAGCAGATTTGGGGGACTCGTTTCTTTCCTACTTTTCCAGATTAAGAAGAGAAACAATCACTCTTTCATTCAAAAAATATGCTGGGTATTAAAACTTAGACAATAAATTTTTCATCATATTACAAAAGTAATTCCATTGGATAAACAGTAAAAGGAATGCTGCAATATTTCAAGAAATGTGATGGTGCATATTAAAAGTAATTTATTATAAGACTACTTGTAACAAAAAACTATGTGGCAGTATTTGACGTCAAGAATTCAGAGGAAAGAAACCTTGGCCTGGGACGATTTTCTGACACAATCCATTAGGAGATTAATATTTCAAAAAAGAAGAATCTTGGAGTGAAAAAAAGACCTTGGAAGAAGCTTTCCTCCCAAACTAAGAATCCCTTCCAAGATATCACTGAGAAACAGGCACCCAGCTTCTACTGAACACCTCCCGAATTAGGGAGCTTACTATTTTGTGAGAGAACCATGTTAAAAATTCAGTATTGGAGGGTTCTTCTTCACAAAATTTCCTTGTAGCCCCCTTCTCCCACCCCAACAGGCTGAGTTCCTCTTAAACATCCTAGTCCTTAAATACTTGGAGACAGCTGTCCTGTTCCTGGTTCATTGTCTTTTTTCCAATCTGATCATTCCCAGACACTCCACTGTTCTTTCTGGACTCCAAGCATTCATTCATTCCTTCATTCAATAAACACCAAACATCTCATCACTGTAGGACTTGGGACACAGCTGTGGGAAAGAAGGCCCTTTGCCCACAAGGAGGTTAACATTCAGTGGGGGAGACAAACTTTAAGCAAATAATTCCGTACACACACACATACACACAACTAAACTAGGATAAACTGCATGAAGTAAACATAAAGCGCATGGTTAGAAATCACAAGGGCATTCTCCTGTCAACGGGAGGGGGTTCTCTGAGCAAGGAACATTCAAGCACACAACAGACAGAAGTGGAGGTCCTAGATGAAGCCTTGGGGGAGGTAGCTGGAACTGCGTGTGCCAAGGTCCCGAGGCAGGAAAGATCTTGGTGCACACGAGGAGACAGAAAGAAGGCCCATGCGTGACGGAAGACACGGTGAGAAAGGGAGAGTGCGTGACACATAGTGGAGGTGAGGCAGGCGCCAGCCAGACCACGTGCGGCCCTCAGACCACAGGGAAAGTTCCAGATTATATTTTCTTTTTCTTTCTTTCTTTTTTTAAATTAATTAATTAATTACTTTTATTTTTGGTTGTGCAGTGCATCTTGTGGATTCCCCAACCAGGGGTTGAACCTGGGCCCTTGGCAGTGCAAGTGCGGAGTCGTAACCACTGGACCGCCAGGGAAGTCGGATTATATTTTAAATGTAGTCAAAAGGCAGTTTCAACACCCTTTGTGCTCTCAGCTGTTTTCTTCTCTACATATATTCAACTTCTCAGCATCTCTAAAAATGGGTAACACGCTCAAGATGTGATCTTTCTAGGACAGACTTCAATGGAACTGTTGCCTGAGACATTCTTTTTTTTAATATAGCTAGAAGTTGTAATTGATTTTTATATTCAGGCCACTATTCATTTAAACAAAACAGAAAATTTTGTTTCAGATGAACTACTGACAAATCATATCTCCCCCACTCTTTTGTAACTGACTGTTTCTTTAAGCAAATGTAAGACGGTATATATACAGTTGACCCTTGACCAACGTGGGTCCACTTTTACACAGATACTCCATAGTAAGTGCTACACTACTACACAGCCTGTGGTGGGTCGAACCTGCGGATGTGGAGGAACCCTGGATACGGAGGGCCGACTGTAAGTTATACGAGGATTAATGCCCCCATCCTTCAAGGGTCCGCTGCACTAAATTGGAAAAATTATCTTTCTTTGGGAAAAATTCAAAGTAAGAGTACATATGCCATTTCATTTTTTTACTCTATCTTAACCTGGGATAATGTTTTTCATAATATTTATAAACCCTCTCCCTCCAAAGCTCCTTTATTAGGACTCCCACTTGTCCTCGTAACTTACCTTCTACAATATCCCTCTTGTAGTCGCTGTCATTGTCACTATCTGTTGGCCGGTAATAGATGTAAAATCCCTGAATGGGGGTGTTATTGTTACTTGATGGAATGTACTAGAAAAGAGAAGCAAAGACTTGTCAAAGACAAAAATAAATGTAACGTTCACATCCATTCAGATTTATTTATCTGTGTGGCCATATTTTTTTAGCTTCATTTTGCAAACATCCTTGATGGCCATTTTAAATTTAATTTAAAGGTATTCAAAGGTATTAAGAGCATTTTAGCTGACTGCAGGGCTAAACAAAAATAAAGCAATATATCTCACCAGGTTCAAAGACATAAAAGTACATTGGGTTCAAAAGGAATAAAACATGAAATGGTGATTAACACTTGGATGAGAGCTGAGGAGACAATCATTTCATTTTTAAACCTGCCCCTCTTATAACGTGTGCTCTTACACACACATCTGTGCCCTTCAATTTCCCCTTACTTGAAAGTTCAAAAATTTGCCATTCATAGTATTGTATCACAAGATATTAAATTAACATGGCCAAATCAGAAACTCTTCTCATTAGAGAAGACGTTTTACTTACCGTCCACTTGAGCATGATCTGAGTATCACTGACAGCTTCTGTGTATGCGATGTGAGGTCCAGTTATCGGACGGTTAGAAAAACGATTGGGGAACCCAGCCACCTGATAAGGACGAGAGGCCGAACTCCGAAAACTCTCACCGTAATGGTTGACAGCAATGACCCTAAATTTGTATGTTGAACCTTTTGGGGGGGGGGAAGAAAACCATAATTTTTTAAAAGCTATAATAAGACATCTGAAAGGACAATATTCAAAATACGACAATTGTGCTTAAGTATCTCTCTACAATAACAACAACATCCTCGAAAGCCTAGATGGTGAATAGATTTCAACGCAGTTGCCAACTCCTATTCACTGGTATTGCATGTGTTCACTGAGCGTGTTCAAGATTACAAGACCTTATTGGGAGTCACTGGGAGAGACGGATGATGTCCGTCATGGAACGGGGCAGGGAGAAAATGGGAAAGAGCACGTTACTCTTTCAACATCCTGTTCTAAAGTCATACCCACCAAATACAGGACTAGCTGGTGTATCTGTGCTCAAAACTAGGTTCTTTTCCCTTTGAAAGAAACAACTGAAGCGAAGTTTAATACGGTGAATACGTTTGTGAAGAGGCACTGTGTGGGTGATAGCAGATGTCACACTGCTCCCGCTAATAATAGGATAAGGGGAGCAGATTTAAGCTACAACAGAAGGTATCTGTTTGGATTAGATATTAAGAACTTAAAAAAACCTCTAAGGATTGTGAGTTTCTGAAAATCTGAATCTAAAGAATAAATTAGACTCCTAAAGCAAGTTGCCTAAAAGCTCAAAAATAACCCCTGGGCATCTGAAGGCAGTCTTTTCTGTCTGTAAAATGTTCCTTAGCTTTGCCCATATTTAAAACTGCCATCTTCTCCCAACTGTACCTACATGTTCCTGGGCTCCTCATGTTACCTGTTTAGACAAACACAGGTATTTGCTACTAAAGTACATTTCAAAGTCCATCAACAAAAATGGTCATGAAACCCAAACAAATAAAAGTAAAGAAAGTTGATTTGTGATTACTGCTTTTCTCTTTTACAGTTTAATTTCTTTCATACACTGGGGGGGGGGCTGGGGGAGTCCCCTGCTGCTGAAACAAAACTCACAGAACAAAGGGGTGTTAGTGTTGTCTCGTCTTCATTGCTTCAAATAAAGCAATGGGTCTAACCATGCTGAGGTGCATCATCAGATCGATTTTAGTTAAATAAGCGATTTTTCTCTTAAAATATTCATTCACAGCAAAACAGACACACACACACACACAAAGATGTCACCACAACACTGTTTCTATTTATTCGCAGTTAGAAATAATCTAAAGCCCAGAAATGATGAATGGTTAAGAAAATCACGGTGTACTTACTTGGTAGATACACAGTTATTAAAAATTGAGTTTCTGAAGAATTGTTAATGATATTGGAAAATGCATATGATATAATATAGAGGAAAGGGGTTACAAGATAATATTTATGGCACGATCCTGGTTTGTATTATAAAGGAAAAAGGACTAGAAAGAAATACAAGAAAATATAAACAATGGTTATCTCTGGATGGGCGGGTTTCAGGTGACTATTCTCTTTTTATATTTTATTTTCAAATTTTTATACAATAAGCTCGCATTACTTTAACAATTAGAAGAATATGAGATTATTAAGAATTTGCATCTAAAGTCAGCACTGATAGTTTAAAAGAAAATGTTTGCATATCACTACCTGGCTCTAAACTACGCACTTCCACAGAAAGTTTGGAAGGAGGAATGTCTTCAGCTGCCACCAGCCAATCGCTAGTCCGCATCCGTTTATATTCGACCTTGAAGGCAGTGATTGGAGAGCCCCCATTTGCCCGAGGAATCCAAGTGACATAGACGGACGTCTCTGATGCAGTGGAGATAGTGGGCCGATCAGGTGCCTCTGGGACTGGAAATGGAAACATTCATTTCAATAACCCGCGGCAGCAGAGACAAGAATGACTCAAATGGACTGCAAGGGATAAATCCCAAACATCATTGTCTTAACGGCTCTTCACCCAACTTCTTTCCAGAGTTAACAGTATTATGACTACCCTCCTGTCCTCTGTTAAAAGCTAATGGGCAATGAAATCGCCAAATACAGCACGGAAGGAAGGAAGAGTGAAAAAATTTATATATATATATATATATATTTTTTTTTTTTTGCGGCACACGGGCCTCTCCCACTGCGCCACCAGGGAAGCCCAAAAATGTATAAATTTGATAATTAGCTCTGAAACACTGAAAGTTAATGAGTATGATCATTATGACCATGCTATCTTGGATTCCTGGCTAAAACAGTGAATACGTAATTATTACTTGGTGCTTCAAGTCTGACTGTGGTTAAAATTTACAGTAAATTTTCAAAATGATGTGTTACTTAAATGTTTTCCTTTACCCATCCAAGCTACAGAAAACATATTCAGCAAACGATCTACAGATTATTATATTAGCTATTACTATTGTAGCCTATCAATAATCAGTAATGTAGCTATTACTTTTGTAGGAATGCTACTCCAAAAAACAGACTGCAAACAGTAAATAGGGATAAAACTTAACCAATAATATCAATACTAATAAAAATGGGAGGAGAGAAAGCAGGAAGGCAGGATGTGCAGTTAAGAGATAAGTGCTATCAGGAAACTGATAATCCACGTGATCATGCACATGACCTTGTAGAAAAAGGGGGTCAGAGTCCCCAAATGGGAAGGTTTCAATTCTGTGGCAGGTGGAAACCTCAGCAGTGAGTTCATCAGTCATTTAAACCGTGTCCCTAACACTTCTTGCTGACCAAGCAATCTTGTGGTTATAAGGGGCTTCCCATTTGGTTCCTAAAGGAAAGGATGCAGACAGAAACAATCTGGTCTGTATGACAGTTACATTAAACTGCCCATTTCAGTTTACATTAATCACCTGTGAATTTTGTAAGAGTGAGCTGGTTCTCAAGAGACTAACTATCCTTTGGCATGCTAACAATCAAGTTTCTAGAGCTAAAACAAGGAGGACCAACTCTGGGTCACGGTTACATTACTCTGGTGAATTACTCAGGGAGCCCTGTCTCTGTCCAGCCTGAGCCTGGCCTCAAGCAACACCCCTCTGACTCAACACCTCTTCAATCTGACTACCAATACACAAGAACAAAATAACGTTGCATATGGTACCTGCATGGAGAAAACTGTGGCGTTTTAAAAATAAACTGCTTAATGGATAAAAAGAGGAAGATATTCAAAGCAGGCAACGTGGCATGATACTTACTGTATTCCTTGCAAGTTAGAAAGCAATGGAAACAGAATGAATAGAAGTGTTAGTGAATCTCTTTTTTTTTAATACCAGATAACCAAACAACTTCCTATGTTGATTCACGTGAGGTTAAAACTCATCAAAGAATACCACAGACCAAATAGAGAACGAAAGTTATTAGGGGAAAATCTCTACTGAGGAGAATATCATCAATACCTAAAAGAAATAGTGTGTGACTGTTAGGAGGTAGAAGAAAGAATACTGCTCTTGGCGTTCAAATATCTGGCTGTGAATAGCAGTTCCACCACTTTCTGGATGGTGCGTGATGATGATCTTTCTGGATGACCTTAGGCAAGCTGCATAACCTCCTTGAGAGCCTCAGTTTCCTGATTTGTAAAACAGTTGTGCTACCTTCCTCACAGGGATGTTGTGAAGATTAAATAAATCACTTCTTTATGGTTATCTCTGCTTGGATAACTCCAAACTCATGATTTCCAGAACAGAATCCACCATCTTCACCTAAAGATTCTTATTACCTATCTTGGTAAATGGTCCAAGTTGCCCAAGCCCGAGGCACCATATTTCTTCCTCTCATTCAGTGTAGATTCAACTCCCTTTATCTCTCACCTGTGTCCTCCTTCTCCACTCACACTGCCACTGTCTTTATTTCTAAGCCTCACCTGTTGCCACTCCTCCTGTCCCGTCTCTAAAATCCTTCAGGCTTCTTTATAGCTTCTGGGGAAAGACTAAATTTTTAAGTACATCATATACGGCACCCACCCACCTCCCCACTGTAACATCACTTCACACAGCAACCAGTCACGCTCAATAAAATCTCTGAATCTCTAAATGAAATAGAACATGTCATTCATCTGTCTCTGCACAAGGAGGGGTCTCTGCCTAGAACTCCTTCTCCTATTTCTTCATCCAGTGGTAACATTCTTATCTTTGAGGCTTAGCTCAGGACGCCTCTCATCACCACTGGGCCTCCTTCATAGCAAGTGAGTGATTTAGATATTTCTCTTTTGACCTCACAACAACAAGGGTGGAATCAAAATCACCGTTATGGGTTAATTTGTCTGTCTTCCCTACTATATTGGTATTGGTTTAATTGTCTGGATCATCCACTATACTGTAAACTTCTCCAAGGGCAAGATTTATTTTATTTCTGCTGCTCCAGCATTTAGTACAATGTGTTAAGTCATAAGGTTTTTGTTCTTCCGATGTCAGTTTTATACCTATGAAGTTGACACTCCTATATCTGCTTAAGGAAGCGGAAAGGTTCCTCAGAAGTAAAAGGACTCAAGAAAAAGCAGTTCATGATACTGAAGATGCAGAGGTGCTCCAGAGGGGTGTTCAAATGTTGTGGCTTGCTTTTGTCTGAAACCAATGCATGGAAGACTATGAAAACAGGGAAGAGAAGCTTGAAAATTCTTAGAGCTCAGCAATAAAACGTTAAGCCTTCCCTAGATCACGAAAAGCACATTATGTTGTAACAGTAGAATTCATGTGTGATTAAGTACTAAAAAGAAGTCTTTTGAAAATTCTACTGCTACGGCATCTAAAAACCGTAAGATATAACAATAATGCTGAGTATGCCATGTAGTCCATTCAATTAAAAAAACTAAATCTTACTCTAGGTACCATCATACGTTTTGACAAATCATTTTTTTAAAAAAGGTCAGATGTTCAGAGTTCAAATGTAAATTTGCTTTCTTTGCCAGAGAGGAGACAGAAAAATTCCTTTTGTGAGTTATAAAAACTTAGTACCATAAGATTTTGAATTCGAGTTTAAATACAAACCATGGTACCGGGTTACCAAGATCTGAATATATAGGACATTTAAAAAATGGTTGAAATAGAACTTAAAAGAGCTGTATGGTAGTATACAATCTGAATAGTAAACAAACACCCTGTGCTACTCCACCCCCAAATAATCTGAAGCAGGTCAGTTACATCTGAAAACAAGCAAAATGAATAAATGAGGGGTCTTCTCTTTACCTCCACTGTGCCTGGAAGGATCTGTGAGTATCACTCCAAAGTTGTCTGCAGCCTCTGAAACAACAGGGTGCTTAGGGATGCCGACAGGTGGAGAGGAGACCTGAGTGTTTTTGGATGATGTTGTTTTCTCTAGAAAGATATAATCATGATATAATATAATATAAGCATCTATGTATAAATAAGAAAAGATACTATGAAACTCGCCTGGCATATAGATATAAACATATAAACTTATCGTTACAGTGTCTAAAATTAAACCCTACATTGTAACGACTTAGCTAATACGAGGAATTAACTTTAAAAATTACTTTGGCTTTTTGTAGTGCCTATAACTAAAATGTGTCTTTCTTCACCAGGCTATAGCTTTAATTTACACAGAGAGAAAATGACACAAGTGAAAAAGCCAAATGACTAGAGTGAAGGTTTTCAAACTATTCACTCATTTTTCTTTTTACTGTACATATTTCTTAATTCTGACACATGAATTCATTATTTAAGAGCTTCTGTTAAGCTTCTTCACGAGAAAGCTGTCATGTTAAGTTTTAAAATTTCAAGAGGCAAAAAGTGAAATTGGGTGATTGTTTTCAAACTGAAATACATGCTTACTGTTCAGTATTTGTAGGTCAGACTTTATAAACAACTAAGGACTAATTACGGAAGTTAACTCAAAATACATTTCAAATAAGAAATACTCATTATTTTTCAGGCCAGACTCACTAATTAGATGAAAGGGTCTTTTTCTTTTTCTTTTTTTTCGTTTTAATTAATTAATTTATTCTTTTTTGGCTCCACTGGTCTTTGTTGCTGGGCGCGGGCTTTCTCTAGTTGCGGCGAGCGGGGGCTACTCTTTGTTGCGGCGTGTAGTGGCTTCTCTTGTTGTGCAGCACAGGCTCTAGGTGCGCGGGCTTCAGTAGTTGTGGCACACGAGCTCAGTAGCTGTGGCGCACGGGCTTAGTTGCTCCGCGGCATGTGGGATCTTCCCGGACCAGGGCTTGAACCTGTGTCTCCTGCATTGGCAGGTGGATTCTTAACCACTGCACCAGCAGGGAAGTCCGAAAGGATCTTTTTCAAAAGCCAACAGACAATTTCTTCTCAATCATCAGAACTCGTTTTTAATACTGTGCCACCCTAAGAATACTCCTCTCTCCAGTCCCCATCTCTGCTCACTGAAGTCTTTTTGTTCATTTATGGCCAACCTGCAATGGCATCTTTTCAATCAAGCTACCCTCACAAGCTACCCCACAGAAAGACTATCCTCTGGCATCTTCTCTGTAAGTCTTTCCTAGTCCTTGTCAGATCTGGTTTCTCTCCCTATTCCCTTGCCCTCCTCCAGTCTATCCTTACCCTACAGCCAGTATGTCCCACTGAAACACACAACAGATTGTGTCACAACTCTGCTCAAAACCCTCCAAAGCTTCTGGCTCACTCAGGTTCAAAGTCAGTGTCCTTGCAGGGTGGACAACGTACTTAGTGCTTTGGCCACTCTGCCAATTCCCTGAGCGTTCTCCCCTCCCCACGTACTTTACTCCCATCACTATGGCCCCTCAGTGTTCCTAGGGCACACCAAGTACACCCACCCCAGGGCCTTTGCACATGCTATCCTCTCTACTGGGATGTTCTTGCCCTAGATACCCACATGGTTTTCACGCACCTCCTTTAAGTTCTGCTCTGCTGTCAACTACTCATTGAGGAGTTCTCTGGCCACCTGCTCAAATTGTGACAACTGCTATCTCATACACTTCCTATACTATACCCATCCCTTAATTTTTTTCTCTTGTTAACACTCACCACCTACTAATGTTCTTATAATGTATCTCTCCCAACTAGAATGGAAGCTCCATGAGGGCAAAGGAGTGTTGTCTATTTTGTTTATTGCCTGGCACAGAGAAGCCATTCAGTAAATATTAGCTGAACTGAAATTTTGCCTTGAGTTGGTATTTATGTATATATGTTACCTTTCTTAACAAAGTAGAAGCTCCATTAGGATGGATCTTGTCTTGATCATCTTCATTTTCCCTGCATCACCTACCCTACTGTCTTACCTATAACAAGCCCTCAAAAATATCTGTGAAATACTGGATGGAATAGAAGAATACAACCATCCAAACGTGGCTTCAAAAGTTACTATAAAAGGTTTATTTAGTAACTCTATAAACAAGAATCTCTACTAGCCCAAAAGACACTTATTATTAAAGTGACATCAAGACAGCCAACTCCTTCCACTTAAGGAAGATTATATTCACCTTTGCTGGTTCGGAAGGTGAGCATGGCAGGCTGTCCTTCACCTGCTGCACTCCTTGCCACCATCAAAACTTCGTAGAGACTCGATGGCTCCAGTTCCGTTAAATGGAGTTCATTTTCACTTCCTGGGACTCGAACTGTGTGCCATCTTCCCACCACGCCAACACCATCTTCCAGCTACTCAAGGGAAAATAAGGCATTTTTTTAAAAAAACGAGACACAGGGCAGAAGAATCTTCCATTCCAACTGGATAAAAACTAGAAATCATTCAATTCCAGATGAATTTTGGGAAGTAATACACTATCAAAAGTGAAAGAGATGTAACACCTCTCCACATTAAGAAATAGGAGGAGCCCTATAGCAAGAACTTAGGGATTCTTACTGTGAAAAGATTCCTGCTCCATTAGCTGCCACTAACTTACGGCCTCAAGCAAGTTATTTGATCACCCAGTTTGTTTCCTTTTCTTATAATGGAAACAATGTTCCTTTCTTACTGGGCTAATGGGAGAATTAAATAAGTATACAATAACATGTATTAATGATAGTATATATTATGCAATGATATATGATAAATCAAAATATACATTATGTATGTCTATATGTGTATAAATTATATAATTATTCATTATATATTTCCAACAGTCTTGCTTCATGTCTTGACACTGTTCAATGTGAGCTCGAGGAAACAGAAAGAGATCCAATCCGTTGGGTCTCGATTAATGGAACCAAGAGCCAACATTACTTGGGAAGTTTCACGTGGATAAGAATACAAGTGGAACTATCCACATGTAGAACCATCAGGTTACAAACGGTGAATAAACTCTCAAATATCACCATGTTAATTTTTCCAGATGTTAAAAATATTACTATAAGGGGAGGGATGGAGTGGGAGGCTGGGGTTAGCAGATGTAAGCTTTTATATACAGGATGGATAAACAACAAGGTCCTACTGCATAGCACAGGGAACTATATCCAGTATCCTGTGATAAGCCGTAATGGAAAAGAATATGAAAAAAAGGATGTATCTATAGGTATAACTGAATCACTTTGCTGTACAGCAGTAATTAACACAACATTGTAAGTCAACTATACTTCAATAAAAAACTACCTAAAGAAAAAATATTACTGTTAAATGATGGATACCAAAATGTCTTGAACGTAGAAAATTATTTTAAATATGAGTGCATCTCCTCCCATTTCATTTACAGTCTCATTAAACAAAGAGGGGAGACTTTTTTTCATTTTGCTTTAATAGAAGCCTGTGGATGAAAATCATCACCTGAAAAATCAACTGAGGCAATCAAGGTTCACCACAATAAATGAGCAAACAATGTAAGGTTTTAATACAATTAAGAAGAGAACTTGAAATGAAAACATTTGTCAGAGATTATAAGGGACAACTTTGTTCAAACAGTTGTTTCTAATAAGAAACTGCTTTTTTACTAAATAAACTGCATTCTGCCATCTCAGAGAGGGAAGGAATTACTTTTTAAAAATTGGTTTATAGAATTTTATACCCAAGGGGTTAAAATATTTGATTAAAAAGGTCTAGGAGCTACTGGGTTCTTAGAATCCCAATTTGAGGGGAAATTATTTGTACTTCATTCTTACTGCTTTTATAAGACTGGTAAATCCAGCGTGATTGCTGGCATTTCTCTCCCAAACTCATCATTCTGGGACACTCCTGTTTCCTGCCACTCCACAAATGTGAAAGATATAAGCATGTGTTATACACAGGATGTGAAGGTGTGGGAAGGGAAAGGTGATAAATGAGAAGACATTACCTTTCGATACTTCACAAAATAGGCATTGATGGGCAGCCCGCCATCCTTCCCCGCCCTCCAGACCAGGTTGTACGTATCTGGTGTGTGCGTCTGTGGGGGGCTCAGAATGATGGGGGCATCGGGGACAGAGGTACCACTAGCATTCTTCTCTGATGGTGACTCTGTAGCACTGGAATGTTCCTTCAGTGGAAATGAGCTCAACAGTCCAGCTTCTGAACCATCACTTTTATCATTCTGAGTGGGATCAGAAGGTGTGACTATTTCTGCTTTTGTATTTGTTTCAAAAGGAACTGCAGAGAAAGGGAGAAAGAAAAAGAGGAGATAGAAGAAATTCATTATTTCAGGGTCTCTCATACAGTGATCTAACACACTGTCAGCACAGTTTGAGCCCTAGAAGTTAAAGTAGGTAACATTTCAATTTATGATTCATGGAAACATCTCATCTCCAGTAGCCATCTCTTATTCATGAAGGAGCAAATTAATTGTCTGAAAAATCAGTTCTGTGACGCAGGAGTTTAGTAGCTGAAAGGACGCCATTCTTCCTTGCTCGACACCAGCATTCCCTCTTTTACAACAGCAAATTTGCTAGTGTAACCTCAGAAGATTTTAAGTTGGAGAACAACTTTAACTCTAGTTGGTAAACGAAACACAACGAGTAATGCATTCCCTTGGGAACAAAGTAAAATAAATAGTAAAGAAAAGGTCAAGAGTCAGGCTATTACCTACTGGGTAGCTAGTCTCCAAAGATATCTCAATATTCACACCCTTGAGCAGTCCCCTCCCACGCTGAATCCCAGCTGCCCTGTGACTCGTTTTTTTTTTTTTTTTTTTAAACATCTTTATTGGGGTATAATTGCTTTACAATGGTGTGTTAGTTTCTGCTTTATAACAAAGTGAATCAGTTATACATATACATATGTTTCCATATGTCTTCCCTCTTGCGTCTCCCTCCCTCCCAACTCTCCCTATCCCACCCCTCCAGGCTGTCACAAAGCACCGGGCTAATATCCCTGTGACTCGTTTTAACCGACGCCAGGCCCAAGAGAGGCTGCCCTCTTCCAGGCTTAAGCTTTAAGAAGGCCAGGCACCCCTACTATAGTGCTGCCACATACAGATAGATGCCCAAGCTAGCCGCGGAGAGGGGTGATGGGGGGGAAGGGAGAGGGGGAGAGGGGGAGAGAGGGAGAGGGAGGGGACATGGGTGAGTACGTATGGTGAGGAGAGAGCAATTTATGAAAACAAACTTCCAGCACAATAAAACCCGAGGGTTGACAGCCTAGTTCCTCTAAAGCACTATTAATACTGGCAATGAAAAGTCTCCTACTTTTGTGGAGGAAGGGAGCTGAGGAAACAACGGCAGAGTTTCTTTTCCTCAATGAAGTCGGATTCCTGGTGAAAGGTGGGAGTGTATTAGGAGAACTACTGCAGTTTCACAGAGAACCGACCAAAAAACAGGACTAACAGTGGAAGGTCGGTTCTCTGGTTCTCTGTTTGTTTAAAAGAGAGAAAAGGTGTCCCAGAAGCATCCTCCATCAAAGAAAACAAGAAGCTAGTGGGAAAATAATATAGAAGAAAACTAATTAAGTTCACTGAGACAGCTTCCAAATATTGCTCCTGGAACAGTCGTGTTTATCTAGTGAGTCAGAATGTGGGCTGGATGTGAAGGGTGTGGTGGAGAGCCTGTTAATGAAGAGATGGACTCTAGCAAGTAGAGGCAATTAGCTGTGGCTTAGGGCAGTGGACAAGGACCTTTTTATCATTAGTGTTTCATGGATCCTCTGGGCAGGTCACCACCGGGAAGTGGTATTTGGCTGTAGGAGAGTTTGAATACCACATGTCTCAGTTTATACAGAGGCATGAGAAAAAATGTTATGCTACAGCCTGTGTCTACTGCAAAAGTATCAAAATTCCACTTCTGTTCAGACTTTTCCATAACTTTTATCAAAAAGGGGATTCAATTAATTTTCTTCTACTATTCCGGATAACAGAATTTGAGCACTCACAGATACTAGATACAATTCATAAGGCCTTCACAGTACTTTCCAAAGGTTCTTCACATACATGACCTCAAGTTGTCTTCAAAATAACTCTGTGAAATGGTCAGGAGAGACATCTAGCATTTTTTAAGGTAGAATGTTTTTTGAATTGGAAAACAGATTGATAAAACTCTGGCTTTCTAAGTACTATAACTATGGTAATGTCTATGAATTAATGACTCTGAGTTGAAACCAGTTCAACAGGGAACGGAACCAGATCTGCCAAAGTTGTTCCCACTGTGACCACTCAAACCAGCAACCCCACCCTAAACTATTTAGGACCCCAGGCCAACTCCCATTATAGTTTTGAAAAGTTACAACTCACTCTACAAATATTTGTACATCCAGGACCTCAAAAACCCAAGGTCTCTGGAAAGAAAAAAAGGTGGGGGAGAGAGTCATCTTGCTTACCCCCCCCACCTTCATAACAAATAAAGGAAAGGCTGCCAGCATGCTAGAATTTAATAATAAGCTCAGATTCCCATGGGAAGAAGTGGGTTGTTATGTGCTGTTCTGAGCTTTAATAGACTCAGCTAGACTTCAGTAATTACTATAGAGCATGTAAAAGGAGCAACGAAGGACCACTCAGGTAGGATGTAGCTCATGGGGTTACTATACATAAAAAATGGTATTTATCAAGACATAAAATCCTGGGAGTGAGGGGGATCTTAAAGATCTAGAAAGATCGAATCTAAACAAGTTATGTATCTTCTAAGGGCTTCAGATTTCTCATATTTAAAGTGAGGGGCTTCCCTGGTGGCACAGTGGTTGAGAATCTGTCTGCCAATGCAGGGGACACGGGTTCAAGCCCTGGGAAGGGGAAGATCCCACATGCCACAGAGCAACTAAGCCCGTGAGCCACAACTACTGAGCCTGTGTGTCTGGAGCCTGTGCCCCGCAACAAGAGAGGCTGCGACAGTGAAAGGCCGCGCACTGCAATGAAGAGTGGCCCCCGCTTGCCGCAACTAGAGAAAGCCCTCGCACAGAAACGAAGACCCAATACAGCCAAATAAATAAATAATAAATAAATAAAAATTTAAAAATAAATAAATAAAGTGAGGCAGTTAGACAACTAGATACTTACCCAGTTCCATCAGCTATGACTGTGATGTCTATGGCTCCCTTTACCCTTTATTTACATAAAATAATCACTTCAGGGGGGTCCAGTGGTTAAGAATCTGCCCTCCAATGCAGGGGACGCCGCAGGTTCGATCCCTGTTTGGGGAACTAAGATCCCACATGGCGCGGGGCACCTGAGCCTGCGCGCCACACCTGCTGAGCCCACGCATTCTGGAGCCTGCACACCACAAATAGAGAGCAGCCTACATGCGGCAAAGAAGAGCCCGCATGCCACAACGAAAGATCCCGCAGGCCGCAACTAAGACCCGACACAGCCAAATAAATAAATAAATTTTAAAAAATAAAAAATTTAAAAGAAAATCGTTTCAGCCAAACGATACCCAAGCAGTGCCTGCATGACAGCTGTCCTACGGCTAACAATATTGAGCAGAGCCACTCCTATTTTTGCTTAGCAGGACAGATATATAAACACACACACGTACACATCCATATACACATCCATATGTGTGTATAAATTTATGCAACACTTAACTACCTTCTTTATTTAAGGATTATTAAGGTCTACTAGTATCAGTAACTATTTCTTCTTCCCTAAACACTACCAGAAGGGATAATTATAATTTAATAATAATTAGATAGTAATAATTGTAACTTAATACGTAGTATTTATTGAAGGCATTCTACTTCCAGACATCATTCTAAGCACTTTACAGGTACAGACTCCTTGAATCCTCACACCAGCCCTATGAGTAGGGCACCCTCACCAATGCCCCCTGATATAAGATTTGGATGTGGATTAAGTCAAATTTGAATTAATTTGAATAATACTGATATTCTATATACCAGTACTCCAAATTAAGTCATCATCACCCAAAATCAGTAAAATACAAAGAATATTAGGGCTTCCCTGGTGGCGCAGTGGTTGAGAGTCCGCCTGCTGATGCAGGGGACACGGGTTCGTGCCCCAGTCCCGGAAGATCCCACATGCCGCGGAGCGACTGGGCCCGTGAGCCATGGCCGCTGGGCCTGTGCATCCGGAGCCTGCGCTCCGCAACGGGAGAGGCCACAACAGTGAGAGGCCTGCGTACCACACACACACAAAAAAAGTATATTATATTATACACCCTATTAGAACAATAACTTTGAATACGCTTGAGGCAAATATACAGATGGGTGTTGTTTGACAGTACACAGGACTCAACATTCCCAATAAAAGCCAACTCTTTAGACTGAATACTATCCTTACTAAGGGCCCACCTGAAAATATTTGCAACGATATTTTCAGCTTAGAAAACCAAAAGTATTAATGCCCCAAAGAGGTCATACCTTGGGCTTGCTCCCAAATGAAAGTGTCCTATAGAACAACTACAAGCTTAACAAACCCACCAGAAGTGGAGACCAAAGTTCATCTGGTTCGCATAAGGCCAAATACCAAAAAATGCAATTCTACATTTCACTGTTGTTGGTAAATAAATATATATTTAGAGGTTTCTAGACTCATTGAAATCTACTTCAAATCACTTTATCCCCTACTGTCAAAGGAAACCATTCACCTGGGAAAAGATACTAATGACAACTCACCAACAGTGAGGACGGCTTCCGACTGTGTGGTGCCGTGTGCGTTTGCAGCTTCGCAGGTATACTTCCCAGCGTGTTCCCGAGTAACAGCCTGAATATATAGAGAGCTTGAGCCAGCCTGGGACATGATGAAGTACACAGGCTCCAGGTCAGAACCCCCAGGTCTTGATAAGTGTGGTTTTCGGGATTTAGATCTAAGAACTTGAGACAAATGGCTGGTTATCAGTCCATGCCTGTCGTACCAACGAATGGCTGGAACCGGCACCCCGGTGGCATTGCAGGAGAAAGTCATGGAGCCTCCAGAGGCCACCTCTGCACTTGCTGGTGCCGTAATTATAACAGGCTTGAGTCCACTGTCTGTTAAAAAAAAGTAATTCACATAAATTAAGAACATTATAGTATCTACAATGCAAAATAATTTCATCCTATTACGTAAATGTTGTGTCGTGCGCAAGTAGCTGTCTTAGAAACATCTCTTATATGTGTGTTTCTAAACCGTGTTTTACATGCAGAACAGTGTGGTGAACATGTGCATTCACTGAAGTAACAGTGCTTGCAATGTCGTTAGCAAGTAGTAATGATAATAGTCATGATTAGAACAAAGATATCTCCTTCCTTGTTAGTTTGCTTCTCAACTTTCACCAAGTAAAGCAGTCAATCAAAAGTAGAATTTTCCATCGTGTGGGCTCCTAGACATTTCCCACATAGGTTGCCTGTCCTTCAGAAAGAAAGGAATGTATATAAAGGAATCCACAGAGAGTTTTCCAGTTTGCATCCTCAGCGCATCTGACCACTGTAAATCCAGAACACGTGAGGCCAAAACCTCAGACTTTAACATGAAAAAGGTGTAAAGAAGTATAAAACTAAATAATAGTCCTTCAAAAAGACAGTCAATTCCAGGGCGCAAAAATCTGATCCCAAAAATCCTGGGAGAAAAACCTGTTCTGAATTACGGTTGACAAACATATTTCTGACCAAAAACATGAACAAATTTTTGTTTCTAAACAAGTGGCACCGACTCTTTCCTTCTGGTCTCAGGTATTTTTTTTGGTGGGGGGCGGTATTTTTAAGGGATCTCACAATGGAATATCGATTACAAATGACATTTTCTCCAGCACATCTTTCTCCTTTTCCAGTCCTACTTCCTGTGTTTGACGAAGTCTATCAACAATGATCAGATTTCTGAATTTTTACTAATCTAAGAAGTGTAAAATGCTTTCATGGGTCGTAACCTGCATTTCCCTCAGTACTAATGAGGTTGACTATCTTTTCACATATTTATCTGCCACTCATTTTTCCTCCTCTGTCAAGTGCATTTTGTCCATTTTTCTATCGGATCCTTTATCCTTTTTGTAATGGTGGTTCTGAATTCTTTGTAAGTACTAGGTACTGCTCTTTTGCTAGTTACATATGTTACTAGTATCTTCTCTCAGTTTATTGCTTTGCTTTTCATTTTTAATGGTATCTTTAAAAAATAAGGATGCTTTAATTTTAATGTAGTCATACCAATCTTTTCTTAAAAATTAGCCTAAAATGTCTTGTTGAAAAGTTTTACCCAGATCATATAGATATTCTTCTATATTTTCTTCAAAAACTTTGCCATTTTGCCTTTCATATATAGGTCTTTAATCCACTGGAAATTTGTCTTTGTGTACAATGTGAGTTAGAGATTTAATTTCTTCTCCATTTTGATAACCAATTATCCTACATCAGCTCTTGAAATGGATATCCTCCCCTTGGTGATCTGCAATGCCACCTAAGTCAAATCCTTAGTGCAAATCCTTGTTGGTGGTCTCTGTCTTGTTCCAAGAGTCTATTTGTCTGTTCCTGCACCAATAATACAACACTGTCTTAATTACTATAGATTTTTGTGTATATTCTAATATCTGGTAAAGCAAGGTCCCCACTTTCTTGTTCTTCTTCTTTTAGAGTGTCTTTTAAATTACTTTTTCTGTCTGTTGCTAATTGTAATGGTTAATTTTCTGTGTCAACTTGACTGGGCTAAGGGATGCCCAGATAACTAGCTGTGTTTGTGAGCGTGTTTCCAGAAGAAATTAGCATCTGAATTGGTAAACCGAGTATAGCAGATGGCCCTCTCAATGTGGGTGGGCACCATGCAATCCGTTGAGGGCCTCAGTAGAACAAAAATGCAGAGGAAGGGCGAATTCTCTCTGTGAGCTGAGCCATCTTTCTTCTGCCCTAGGACACTGGACATCAGTGCTCCTGGACCTCTGGCTTTTGGACTTAGGTTGAGACTTATACCATCACTCCTCCTCCCACAGCTCAATTGCATCATTGGCTTCCCTCCTTCTCCAGTATGTAGATGGCAGACTTGTCCTCCATAACTGTGTGAGCCAGTTTCTATAATAAATCTCCTCCTATGTGTATATTATAGATCCTCTTGTGTTTTGTTTCTCTAGAGAAACCTGGCTAATACACTCGTACATAGAAAGGCAACATTCTTGTTTATTGGTCTTTATCCAGCCACCTTGCTAAAAGCTTTTATTATTTCTAACAATTTGCCAACAAACTATTGAGGATTCTCTATATTCACAACCATAGCAGCTGTGAATGAATAACGACTGAGTTTTCTTTCTCTCTTACCCTTACATCTTTCATTTCTTTTTCTTGTCATTCTGTACTGATGAGAATCTCCACTATGATGACAACTAAAAGAGATTTTAAAGGGAATGCTTAAACATTTCACCATTAAAAGTAATGCTTCCTGTGAGTTTTTGTTAGATACTCTTTATCAAGTTAAGAAAGTTCCTTCTATTTCTGTTTTCCTAAAAGTGTCTATCATAGATACTGAATTATGTCAGATGTTTTTTTTGCTTCTATGGAGATAATCATATTGTTTTTCTCCTTTATTCATTAAATAGGATGAATAATACTTTAAATTTTCTGATTGATTACTGGAATAACTCCTTAGTTAAACTTTATCTTTACTGATCCTATTTTATCTTCATTTTCTATTTAATTGATTTCTGCCCATATCTTTATTATCTCCTTTCTTCTGTTTTCTTTAAATCTATTCTCTTATTTTATGTAGTTCACTAATTTTCAGTTTTACTAGCTTTCTTTTATAAGCATTTAAGGCTATAAATTCTATGTTCCTTTTTCCTATATCCCACACAATTTGACACTCATTATCATTGAAAGAATTTTAAATTTCCATTATGATTTTTGACCCAGCTATTGAGAAATATAATTCTAAGTTTCCAAATACATGCCATTTAAAAATTATTTTTTGTTATTAACATCTAAATTAATTGCACCAAGTTCAGAGAATTGGTCTCTATCATCCTGATTCTTTGAAATTTGAAACATTTATAACTCTCAGACAAAAGATTAATTTCCCTAATATATAAAGAACTCCTATAAATAAGAAAAAAGACCAACAACCTAATTTAAAATGGGCAAAAGACAATGAACAGGCAATACACAGGAAAGCAAATTCAAATGGCTCATAAACACATGATGAGATGCCCAACTTCATTCATAATAATAAAAAATATATAGATCAAAAGGCGCTTTTTTTTTTTTTTTTTTTTTTTGCGGTACACGGGCCTCTCACTGCTGTGGCCTCTCCCGTTGCAGAGCACAGGCTCAGTGGCTATGGCTCACGGGCCCAGCCGCTCCGCGGCATGTGGGATCTTCCCGGACCGGGGCACGAACCCGTGTTCCCTGCATTGGCGGGTGGACTCTCAACCACTGCACCACCAGGGAAGCCCAAAAGGTACTTTTTAAAAAACCTATCAGATTGGCAAAGACTAAACAGAAATTTTGACACCACCACACCTTGGTGAAGATATGTGGAAACATTGCTAGTGGGAGTGTAAACTAGTAACTATTTTGGAGAGCAGTGATATCTATCAAAATTTCCAAGACATACATGCTTTTATTCAACAAGTTCATTTCTAGGAATTTATGTTAGAGATATTCACACATGTGCAAAATAATCTATGTAGAAGGACATCCATTGTAGACTTCTTGTAATAGTGAAGGATTAGAAACAGCCATCAATGAGGTACTAGTCAAATCATCACAACTATACAACGGAAGACTAAGCAGCCATTTTTAAAAAGAAATGAAAATACTCTTTAATGTACCATATGAGAAGATGTCCAAGATACGTGTGAAGTGAAAAGTTCAAGGTAATTTTTAAGGTAAAATTCAAGGAAAAATTTTTAAGGAAAACTTCAAGGTAATTTATATGAATACTACCACCATTTACGTTCAAAAAAAAAAAACAGACATTGTTATTAAATGCACACAAGCTCACATGTTATATGTAATTGATTATATACATGCATACAAGGATATTCAAGAAAACGATAAAACTAGTTAGTTCTAAAGAGAAATCTGGCTGGCTGGGGAACATGAGTGAGACTTTTACCATGTGCTTTTCAAAATTATGCCTTTTCAAAACTATGCAGTATCTGTTGAAAAAATATTATAAAAAAATTTTTTAAATGAGCGTGATTAAATAAGGTTGCTTCTTCATGGAAATGCCTACCTGCAACTAGAAAGGAACATGGAAAATGAACACTGCTCTGTTATGGTGATAGGATTATTTCCTTTTTTGTAAAAATGATTTAATTTTTAACCAGAACAAAACCCCATCTGTAAAGTAAAATCTCCTATGATTACATGACCTAAAAGCCTACCGTTTTCAATTTCCAGTCTCCCAGTAGACTGCGTAAATCCAATCCCATTATCTGCTACACACTGATACAGCCCAGAATCTTCCATGGTAACACCCCTGATTTTCAATCCATTTCCCACAGTTAGATGTCGTGGGGAACGACGAATGGGCCGTGCGTTGTGAAACCAGGTACGGTTGGGGGTTGGGTTCCCATGAACTTCACACGTGAATTGCACCGTGGCACCCAGAGACACTGTCTGATCCTGCAGTCCTTTAGAAATGGAAGCATGTTCTAAAAATAAAACAAATAAGAACGAATGAGAACCTACTGTGTAGCACAGGGAACTCTACTCAATACTCTATAATGACCTATATGGGAATAGAATCTAAAAAAGACTGGATTATATGTGTATGTATAATTGATTCACTTTGCTGTACACCAGAAGCTAACACAACATTGTAAATCAACTATACTCCAGTAAAAAATTAATAAAAAATAAAATAAACATAAATTAAAGTCTAGCCCTCAAGATGTACTTTTTAAATTATCACATGAGTCATACAAACTCTCCTCAATAACTAGTTGAAACCGAATTGTATTATTTCCTCACATTCTCCCATCCACCATGGTCATCAAAAAAAATCAGAAATGTATTTACTTTCCTCCAATAGGATAAACCATATGTTACTAAAACATTATAGCCTCTTTTTATAGATCTCTCCTCCCACTTAACCACCCTCCGCCAACCCAACAAATGCACACACACATACATACATGCAGAGTTTCTAATCTTTGGCTTCTCTGAGCGTTTGTTCCAGGTGATCTGTTTGAAATAAAGTAATCATTTCCCTGGACTTCACACTACGCAAAAGCCAAAACAGAAGAATGCTTATTTGGAAGTTAAATTCTTTTTATGCTCAATTCTGCTTTGAGGTTACATGTATTCTGGGCAAAAATTTTCCTTTAGTATCCATCAAGTCACTTTTTTTTTTTTTTTTAACATCTTTATTGGGGTATAATTGCTTTACAATGGTGTGTTAGTTTCTGCTTTAAAACAAAGTGAATCAGTTATACATATACATATGTTCCCATATCTCTTCCCTCTTGCGTCTCCCTCCCTTCCACCCTCCCTATCCCACCCCTCCAGGCGGTCACAAAGCACCGAGCCGATATCCCTGTGCCATGCGGCTGCTTCCCACTAGCTATCTACCTTACGTTTGTTAGTGTATACATGTCCATGCCTCTCTCTCGCTTTATCACAGCTTACCCTTCCCCCTCCCCACATCCTCAAGTCCGTTCTCCAGTAGGTCTGTGTCTTTACTCCTGTCTTACCCCTAGGTTCTTCATAACATTTTTTTTTCTTAAATTCCATATATATGTGTTAGCATACGGTATTTGTGTTTTTCTTTCTGCATCAAGTCACTTATTACCTGGACAGAGTACATCATGTATCGGCATTTGTAACATATGCCCAAATTAAATGACTATGCATATTAATCTAGTCCTAATTAGCATTCAATTTTAAAGCCCACTTGCCATACACTCGTATTAATTCCAGTGTAACCTATGTCAGGCCACTGTTGCACATAAACAGGTATAGAAGCTTTACAAAAACTATATTTACTATGAAAACTTTTTTTTTCCAGTTTTCATGAAAATCTGTTTTGATAAAGGAAAACATTTTTGCTGCTACACGTGACAGTGAGATCGGTAGCTGGAAGAAAGGAATAGCTTTGAGATAAATAGTATAGATAGAAATATGGGTGAAAATAACACGAATTTTATGAGCCAGCTATAGTGAAAGCATTCCAAAAGGGAAAATAAAATGACATGATTTCTTTTTGAGATGACATTTTCTAGTCAGTACTCTGTCTTAGTTACGATTACTGGACACTACACACTGATACAGCCCAGAATCTTGCATCCTGTTGAATTCCAGTCTCTTTCCTCCACGTCATCGAGAAGGAAGAACCAGCTCTGTACATAAGTCCCCTACATATGAACCAGTTCCATTCCGAGAGTGCGTTCGTAAAAGTTCAATTTGCTCGTTAAGTCCAACAAAGTTAGCTTAGGAACCCTACTAACAATCGGCTATATAGTGTAGAACCAGCTACACCACCGCTGCTTTTACACTTGCTTCAGGACATCCTGGGCTTGAAATAAAGATACTGTACTGCTGTACTCTATACAGTGCGATACAGTAAAGTGCACAAAAGCACAGCCACTTGTAGAGGATGCACGCACGTGACCACGTACATCAGACCGGTGAACTAACTTATGTGATTAGACATGCAAACGCACGTTCGCATCTTTGAGAGTTTGCAACTTGAAGGTTCGTATGTAGGGGACTTGCTGTATTGTGTAACCAGGTTGGGGGTGAGGTTCCCAAGAACATCCCAGGTGAAACGCTCTGTGCCACCCAGAAACACTGCCCAACTCAGCAGTCCTTTAGAGAAATGGAGCTCATTTTGGTACTGGGGTAGCTATTTCTAGGTAGTCTCTATTCCATTTATGGTTCACAAATAGATCTTCCACTCAAACATCAGTTAGACCAGAAAAATAGCCTGACTTGAAAAAACACTTAACAAGTAACACCTTACCAAGTACATTCACCACGTAAGTCACGTGCTTGGTGTCTCCAGACTTGTTTCCCACCACACAGGAGTAGTTGCCAGAGTCCGCCGGATCAATGCTGTCCGTGGCAAGGTGCGAATACAACCTTCTCCACTTGCTTCCCGGCACAGCGTCCTGACCGTCCTTCAGCCAGTGCACATGAGAAGCTGGGATCCCACTTACCACACACTCCAGGGTCACAGGGCTACGAGAGAGAACGGCTAATGCCTGTGAAAGGGCGGGGTGAAGAATGTGAAAGTCATCTGAAGAAGGGCCTGGAGAAAGAAGGGAAAATAAAAAATCATTATTCTTATGTATTCACTTCCACCCTCTTCCTTAGCAAAGCTGTGAGCTTCCCCATCTTCCCATTTATTCTTCTTTACACTATGAGGTCCTGTTTGGTAACCAAATCATTTTCAGTTGAGAATTAAATTTAAAAGACTTGATGGTCCTTTAGAGCTACTCCTGAATTAGCAGTTTGGAAATGTTGAAATTCTCAACAAGCATGTGGACTGTGACTTAACTATGCTTTGACTATTGGTGCTACTACAACTTATCGTGTCTCAAAGAGAACAGATAAATATTTTTTTGTAATTCACAGTTAGCCACCAATTTGATTACCACTGATATAAAGTGATATTTGCTCACTAATTTCTTTTTATTTGAGCAAAGGGCAAAGTTCTCCACATGAATTCTATCCTGTCATCTTCACCAAAATTCTCTTCTAAAAAGTCATTATATTTTTAAAACATATACAGTACTATGCTATAATGCACTTATGCATGTAAAGACTTTCTCATGATAAACAAACAGGATCTGAGAGAAAAAGGAACTCCCACTTCCCAACTTTTTATGAGAAATGCTTCTGAGGACTCTTCCCAGTGACCACGATTCCCCCAAATACTTACGACTCACAAGAAGCTTTCGGCCAATGGGTTCAACTTTTAATTCATGTGTGACAGGATTAAAAGCCGCACATTTATATGATCCCTTGTCCTCTAAGGATACATTCAAAATCTGAAGATTCCCTGATGGAAGGATTAAGTAATTCTCTGAGGAAGGAAGGGAATGCAGTTAGGCCTCTCTCTTTATGAAGGACACAAGTTAAGACTAACAAAGGTTGATAGTTATGCTTTAAATGTAGATGTGACATGAGCAGCAAATAAGCAATCAGGGAAATTTCATTAAATGAAGGAAGAGGAAAGTCAAAGCAGAACAAAAAATGTCAACAGCACTACAGTAACAAAATGAAACCCATCAGAGCCCCAAGGCAACAGATCACTCACTGAGAGCACCACAGCACAAGAAACATATTTAGACAAAGATACAACGACCGCAGCTGCCACTTTGGGCAAACCCCTGCCTGTAGCACTGACCACCCAGTAGTCATTCACGTCTTCATTCATTTCTTCTCAACAATATGTACTGAGACCCTATTTTCTGCCAACAATGGCCTGTGCACAAGTGATACAACAATGAAGCGAGCAGATAAAGCAAGCCCTTCACTCATGCTGCCAATGCTCCGATGCAGGAACAAGGCGGCAGAGAAAGGGACAAATGACAAACAAGCGGACAGTAATGCATATAACACAGTGCTACAGAAAATGAAGCTGAATAAAGTGGACAGAGCAACACAGCGTATCATTTTAGATAGTGCCATGAGGGCGATCTTCTCAAAGGAAGTGATATCTGAGTAGATTCCTGAATGAGTTGAAGGAGTGAGCCTTGGGGGTGCGGAGTTGTAATCATTTCTGTACTGTCTTCTATACCATGTTCTATTTCATACTGTAACCATTTGTCTAAACTACTCCACTTGACTCCTAATAGTAGAGACAATATATCTTATGTGTTTTTGTGTCTACAGCCCCTAGCACACAGAGCTTAACGGTAGGTGGTTAATCACATTTGTTCTCTGGGTGCCATTGGCTTGTCGTAAGAGGTCTCACCTGTGGAACGTTTCAGCCACTTTCCCCGGATTTTATAGCGCACCTCAGCTTTGGGGTTACTATCTGGTACCTTGCAGCCAACGAAACCAGTGCTTTTTTCCTCTGCTGTAATAACATGCTTTGTTGATGAACCAAAGTCACCAAGAACTAAAAGAAATAAGTAAATAAGTAGATAGACAAATAAATAAATGTAAATTTGAACTCTCTTTCCCAAAGGAAATTTTAAAGCTAGAAACAACACCTGCACCATGGCCATTTGCGGCAGCTAATCCCAGTTCCCAAAGTAGCAGGATCTTTTTATCTTAGAAAGCAGTTGGGGTAGAGGTGCACAGTTGAGAGCTGGGGCTTAGTCATGGCACCCTTTTCCAGAAGACAATGCTTCCAGGAGACTACAAGGCAAGCAAACTGTTCTTGAAACATTAGGGAGAACTATAAAGCCTAATTGTTCCCATTCTGCCAAGATAAATCCTTCTTAATCCAGTCTCTCATCAAAACTCACTTTCCCTATGCATCCTTATTCTGTTAGTAGCTACTCACATGTCAATAAAAGGGTTTCCAAGAATGAACCTAGGATATCAAAAAAAAAAAAAAAAAAAAGCAGTGTATCGTTTGAATTACCTGAATATACTAACTAGGTCTCAATTTCTCTCGGTTTAAGTTGACTACAGCTGGAGCCTGCATGGAAGGGCTCTTTATTATTGCCAGTGCTGAAAGCACTCTGCAGCCTGCCCCTAGGAATTCAGCCCTCCGGTGTGTGGCTTGGAGCTGTCCATGGGTCACAGCTCTACCAAAACATTTACTCTTCTCAGTTATGACAAACTCACTACTCCTGGGGAATCCAGATTTGTTCTGTAAATAGGGGTGCCCTCACAAAGACGTTTTCCATTACTGGAAGCCATCACCGTTTGAAAGGCAGATGGCTCAAACTTACTAAGAAAACCACACATACCAGATTTTTCCATAAATTCAATACTCAACATTCCTTTCTTTACAGTTATTTTTCTACCCCACTTCTTTAGCCTGGTTTCAATTAAATAAATGAAAATCACTCTGTAATCAAGGCAAATAAAACAATTAGATGTGAAAAAAAGATAAAGGATGGCATGAAATAACTGTCAAAGCGGACAACAGCTTTTTTTGTTGTTGATATTAAGGACTTTTAAATACTCACAAAGAAATTCAGATTCACGTTAGAAAATTGTCCTAACGCTGCACAAAATAATTTCCATATCCCTTGATACAGAGGAAGACACTAAGCAAGGCTCAAGTATCGTCCCCCGGGTTAAACACACAGCAAGTGTCAAGGCTGGGATGAGAACGCACACGTGTCTTACTCCAAAGCCCATGCTCCTCCAAGTACTCAAAAAAATGCAAGTATTAACAGTAATTTCAGGAAAAAAGCATCTATAACAGGGACAAAATCAGACTCACCTGCAGTGGATATGGTTGCAGGACCACTCACAATGGCGCCAATGCTATTGTTGGCAATGCACTGGTAATAACCCGAAAGGGAGGGGTTAAGAGAAAGGATAGTCAACGTCCCCTGATGAACCTTAATCTGTTCCACGTTTCTGTCCAATCTTTTTCCATTATGCAACCATGAGATACGAGCAGTCACAGGTTTAGCAGAACAATGCAGTACTACAGGTCCACCAAGTTTCTGGACGGCAGACAATGGCTCAGAAATAAAATAAGGTGCCAAGTCTACAAGGGAACAGTCCCCGTGTGCAAAGGGGTGGGGGGAGTGGGAGAGAAGAGGAGATAAGGGGAGAGAGAAAGAAGAGCACGTTTAATATACTTCATCTGAATCTACACAACGAAAGGCAATCCCTTACTTTATACGTTATGGTCCTTAGAGCTTGTAAGAGTTCTAGGAACATTCTTATATTTTGGAAGAAAGAAGGCAACATACCAATGTAGAACTTAACAGTTAGGGCAGCACAGATGAGAATCCTTATGATATAAATAAAACGAAATACTAATTCTATAAATGAGAAATGGTAAACTGCTCTTCTAATGAAGTAGCTTTTTAAAAATGGAAGTTAAGAATCTGAAAAAGAGAAGATGACTTTCAAAATAAAAAGAATTCTCTTCCGTATTACCAACAGGGTTTGACATTAAGAGCAAATTAGTTTCTCAAAATAACTTGACTACTTCCCTTTAATATAAGTAATGTTCAACTTTTAAGAACGCAGAAGTAGAAAGTTAGGAAGCCACACCGAAATACAAAGTCTATCCTTTTGGGGGTATGAGGATAAACGGGGTATCAATCGTAATATTTTTATTTGGTGTTTGGAATAGTTTCATTTGTTATGTCTATTCCTCCAGTAACTTGGGGGAGAGGGGTTCTTGCGCTCAAGTATCAAAACAGATCCCTCTCCTCCACCCAAAAATGAGGGCGGGGGACAGGGATACTAATAATCTGGTGTAATAAAATAGTTAAAAGAAAAAAATAATAAATTGCTGAATCTACTTTTATAGGATATTTTACGAGAAATAAAGATTAAAGGAAATGCCTTGACTGAATCTGAGGTTGCTATTTAGCCAAAAAAAAAAACCCAGAAATAAAACCACTAAATCGGGCTTCCCTGGTGGCGCAGTGGTTGGGAGTCCGCCTGCCGATGCTAGGGGACACGGGTTCGTGCCCCGGTCTGGGAAGATCCCACATGCCGCGGAGCGGCTGGGCCCGTGAGCCATGGCCACTGAGTCTGCGCGTCCGGAGCCTGTGCTCCGCGACAGGAGAGGCCACAGCAGTGAGAGGCCCGCGTACCGCAAAAAACAAACAAACAAACAAAAACCACTAAATCAATTTTCCCTTACTAAGTCGAGTATAGTTATACAGTATTTTTAACAAAGATAATAAACAAACATTACTTAATAAATAAACATCACCGTATTTGTATATACTCCTATATAAATCTTCACACATATCTAAAATAAAAAGAAATGCATATGGGCCATGAATTAGCCTCAGGCTTATATATACACTTAATAATAAACACATTTAAGCTTTTTAGTAACCCAGAGTTAGATAATAAATTAGGCAAGATCATGAGAGACCTGGGATTTGAACCAAGTTCTCTCACTCCAAGTCGAGTACTCTTACATATGGACTCTAAAATTCCTCTTTGGTGGTGTGTAGTCAGCATTTTATTCCTATCATAATTTCCAAATTCAGAGATTTGTAACATATCCTTGCTGAAAAAAAGCATGTTTGGAAAATATTTATTTTCAAGGCAACAAAAGGAATAAATTATACGGACAATGATGGGAAGGCCTGCGAGTGCCCAGAAGCACTCCTAAGAGATCCTTAAATTGCTTAATGAATCAAAGTTTTAAAATCATTCCACTGGTCAAACAGATCTTAGAAACGTCTTTAGAAACCATTACTATCGTCGAAGCATTAAAGTCGAAGCTCTTCACAGGATTAAGATGAGGAAAAGCTTCAGGCCCAAACTACCATTCTTCTCCTCTTACCTGGACTCACGGAAGGGCACAGAATCGGGAGAGTAACATACAGCAGTGTCTGTAAGGGTCCAGCAACTGGATGCATAGCGTCAGATTGCAGAAGCGGGCAGGACAGACTTCCAGGGCAAAATCCAGGCCTTGGCTTACTAAAAGACATCAAAAAAAAAAAAAAAAAAAAAAAGGAAGAAATTCTAAAGTACAAAAACAGTTGAAATTTTTTATCTGAATAGCCAGCCAGAGTTATGAACACAGTGGCTGCCGTCTATTTTGAAAGCTCCACATAGAGTGCGTCAAATACAAGGCATTTAATGATCCACATCTTCCCGATTCACAAGCTAATCTCTAGACGTTAAATTAAAGTTAGAAATTCTGCTCATTCTTCCAAGATACTAAGACACTTATTTTACACAGAACCAATCGTTCCAAATGAATACATAACGGCCTTTAGCGCCTTTCTCTTTGTACATCTCACAACCATCTAAAACTCAACGCAACTAAGATGCATTCCTCCTCTATGTTCCTTAAAACAGAAACAATAACAACAAAATAATAACTAACGTTTATATAGTGCTTGTACGAGCCAGACACCATCTCAGTGCTTTTCATATATTAACTGAACCTTCACGACAACCCTATGAGTCAGGTACTCCTGGTTTTCTTCCCTTTTTTCAGATGGGGGACTCATGGATTGTGCAGAGAATAATACCAGGGGCAGGCCTGTGTGGGGATCGAGTTTGTCTGAAGAAATCCAAAGACCACTGTGGTGAGAGTGGGATGAGCCAAGTAGAGAGCACAGAGGAAAGCCGGGCTAGATCCTGCCCACAGCCTCAAAGGCCACGCTGAAGGTTTCGGCACTTGTTCTACATGCGATGGCAGACCCTTGGAGGACTTAGAGAAGGGAGGGATGGGATCTCATTATGCTTTAAGAAGATCACTGGCTGATGGAGACTAGACTGAACTGGGGCCGGGATGCAGGAGGGAGACCAAGTGGGAAGTTACGAGATCGCTGGGGAGAGAGATGAGCACGTGGTGGGTTAGTCCAGTGAGTCAGCTGTGGAGGTGCTGAGGAAAATCACCAGATTCAGAACATACTCTAAAGCTTAAACCAACAGAAGCTGATGAAGGCTTGGATAAAAAGTGTAAAAGAGGGCTTCCCTGGCGGCGCAGTGGTTGGGAGTCCGCCTGCCGATGCAGGGGACACGGGTTCGTGCCCCGGTCCGGGAGGATCCCACATGCCGCGGAGCAGCTGGGCCCGTGAGCCATGGCCGCTGAGCCTGCGCGTCCAGAGCCTGTGCTCCGCATCGGGTGAGGCCACAACAGTGAGAGGCCCGCGTACCGCAAAAAAAAAAAAAAAAAAAGTGTGAGAGAAAGAGCTATCAAAGACAACTCTTAGTTTTTGGTGTAACAGAATAAGTAAAAGTTCTGTTTCCTGAAATGGGGAAGACTGGAGCGGGGAAAACGGCTGAAGAGGAGGCTGCTCAACAGCTGTGCTTTGGCCACGGAAAGTCTGAGATCTGTGAGGGACCCGAGTACCAGTAACTAGTCGACAGTTGCATATAGGAGTCTGGAGCTGTGGGGAGGAGTCAGAGCTGAAAATGAAGATGTTAGATGTACTAAAGCCTTGGCGCTAGATGAGCACTAAGGAAAATATGATAGAGGAGGAAAGATACTCCAACCTTTAGACACTGAATAGAGGAGAAAGAAGTAATAATGGAGACTAAGAAGAAGGAGCCAACAAAATAAGAAGAAATCCAGGGGAATGTTGCATCTAGGGAGAAAAATGGAAAATATTTCTGGAAGAAGAGAGTAATCAACCCATCTCAAACACTGCTGAGAAACAGAGTAAGATTAGATGGCATCAGAAAGCCATGAAGAAGACCATGGGTGATATAGCAAGAATGGTTTCAGTGGAGAAGGGACAAAAGTCTGATCAGTTCAGGATAGGACGGGAAGGGAGGAAATGAAGAAACAGGCACAGAAAACTCCTTCAAGGATTTGCTATAAAAGGGCAGCAGAAAAACAGAGAGAATTGCTGGGGATGGATGGATGGCAGCCATGGAAATGTTTGTTTATGTGTTTTTTTAATACAGAGATAATATAACACATGTACAAAGCTAAAAAAAGTTTCACAAAACCCAGCACTGGTAAGGATGTGCATAAAAATCACTATAATATCTCATTGGTGAAATATAATTGGTAAATTCCTTTTGGAAGGAAAAGTATTCATTTATGCAACAAATATTTATTGAATGTTTATTATATGATGGGTACTATTCTAAGAGCTGGAGATAGAGCACTTAAATATATATATAAGTAAAAATAAGTAACAGACAAAAATGTATATCTTACATTCTGTGGGACAGATGGAAAATAAACAAGATAAATAAATTAGGAATATTCACAAGGTCCATGCCATCCTCCAGATATGGCTCATTCCTTCTCTGTGCTACTTCTACACCTTGGTCACTATGTACCACTGCACTCACTACTGTGCTCTGCAATTTATCTGGTTACATATAACTCTGTCCTCTTTGAAGGCAAGAATGATGTCATATCCAGCTTTGCAAATTCTAATGCCTAGCAGAAAAGAGGCACTTGATGTTTCTTAAAATGAAAGGAATACCTTAATGTAACGTAATTCCCAGAAGTACCTTAGAGAGTAGTATTTAATGAGAACTGTTATCTCTACTGAATTCAGTGTAACCTAGCTATATTTTTACTCCTTCATTCACCTATTCATTCATATATATGATTTCAAAGATTAGCAAACATAAAGTAAGTGCCTACTGTATGCCAGGCACCATGCTAGGCTAGAGATCCAAAGAGTGGTTATTACGTCGACGAATTCTCCCCTACATTCCTGCCTGGCCAGGACACAGAATCTGACTACAGAATACAACAAAACGTAATGCCAGAGTTACGTTAATGACATTTTAGAAATGAGAATTCTACGTGTGTACTCATCTGTGAAAAGAAAGGTTAATTCTAATCACTGATAAAACTGGGTAGTAATACAAAGTAAGGCACCTTAAGTATGGCTTTGAATAAATCAAATATTTCCCAGGATCTGCTCACTTCTCTACACCAGGTACTCCAAAATCTCCAAGTTGCAAACTCAAGTTCATCTACATCGTGGACTATCAGTTCGAGGAATGCCTTTTAAATGTTTTCTTGCTGAGCTCTTTTTTTTTCTTTTCTTTTTTTTTGCGGTACGCGGGCCTCTCACTGTTGCGGCCTCTCCCGTTGCGGAGCACAGGCTCCGGACGCGCAGGCTCAGTGGCCATGGCTCACGGGCCCAGCCGCTCCGCGGCATGTGGGATCTTCCCGGACCGGGGTCCCCTGCATCGGCAGGCGGACTCCCAACCACTGCACCACCAGGCAAGCCCTTGCTGAGTTCTTTTAAAAGTGGGAGAAACTACTCTGGTACCACCCGCTGGCAGAAGGGGCCAGCTGTGTGAAAACCTTTTTGGTTTATTTGAATTTTTCCCTTGGTTCAAGGGTAAGAACTGACACACCATTGCTAAGCAGTCACGGCAGAGTAAACATTCAAACAACTTGTTAACAGGAGGCACTTTCCTGAGGACAAGGAAGAGAGTTTCTTCCTTTTGCCAAATCTTTCCTCAACTATTTATTTACTGAAAAGCAGTGAAACAAATTCCAGAGTCAACTTTAACCCCAGCACGTGATCTAGTGAGTTACTTTACAGCTGTCCTTTAAAACATCACAGCTCACTATTGCTACCTAAATATTATCACACAGGAATGTGCCTATCTTTCTATGAGGTTAACATGCTGTCAGTTGATATGAGAGGTTGGAAAGAAATTATGACCCTCACAGTCACTGACTAAATATTTGTTGACTTGGTTTATATTTCTCTGTGGCAAGCCTGCTCAGCTTGTTGGAAAATTGTGATATTCAGGACAACAACCTGGGTTCTGTTGCTCTACGGGTCAGGTGGCTTGAAATTATATTCAACAGCCACCAAGAGCAACCTAGGTCCAACCTCACAGACAAACATCCCTGACCATAAGCAGGGTTAGATGATGTATAAATCAGAGTATATGCATTAGCACTGCTGGAAAGTTATTCAATACCATGTCATTTTCAAAAGTACTATATTTGTCGAAAGAGGAAACTTCTTAATAATATTAGTGCTATTGCTACTTGACTAGTTAAGTTATTGGAAAACAAAAAATATATTTTAACATACATATCTAACATCTATACATAAATATATGTGTATACTATAAATGTATATAAGTATATACAAATTTTATAAATTTATAATTTATATACATATAAATATGTATCATTTGCCTGCATTGCTCGCAAAAGAACTATTTGTTTGGCCAAGTTTATCACAACTGAACAAGGTTCCTGCCATCTTCTCACACACAGATCAGTGGCCTTAACACGTATGTCACCTTTCTTACCCACAAAAATTTACCTTGGCAAGGGAGAAAGCAGCCCTAATTTCCTCTGCATAGAAACTGTTATCCCATCCTCCTATCCTGATCTGGAAACAGTGGCCAGCAGAGAAAAGGTCCACAGTAAGAGGACACCAGCCCACCCCATCACACATCACTTGCCAAGGCTGTCTGACCTCTGTTCTAGCATACGTACCATGTATTCTCATGTAAAAATTAAAAACAGAATTCGGATTTAAATCATATCAGATAGAACAGAATTCTGATTTAAATTACATTGCCATTTTTCAGACTGCAGTGTTTTTCTCATTTAGAATTTTTTTTTAAGCATCCAATGTGGTTAACATAATGCCAGGTGATATTTTAAACAAAATATTCAAGGTTTTCTTTCACATATTCTACAGTGAATATGCTATTTTATCAAGTAGAAAATTGTTAACAGAAAGTTTCTACAAATACTCAATGACAAAGAAAATTACACATTTAGCATAAAAATGTGGAATGAACGTACAAAAAAAAGGCAAGTAAGCATGACAATTCTATCACCTGAAGATAACACATCAATATCTCAATCCATTTTCAACTAATCCTTTTCACATGGTGTATATTTACATAACTGAAGATCATAATATATATGGAATATAGTTTTAAATCCTGCTTTTTTCATTTATCATCTAATGATCATGTTTATTAAAACTTTTCATAAACATAATTTGTAACAGCTATAGATACTTATTGAATGTATGTATCAACACATAATTTGCTTAGCCATTCCCTATTGGTTAGGCTCCACTTTTTTATATGTGTGTGCATATGTATATTTTTGGTTTTGTGGGGGGTTTTCGCTATTACAGATAATACTGCTGTGAGTATCTTTGTCCATAAATCTTTAACTACTCTTCTAAGTATGTCTTTAGAACTGACTTTTAAAAGTGAAATTATTGGGCCAAGGAGTAAAAACATTTTTAAGACTAAATATATAGATGGCTGAGGTTGTCGTCCAAAAAGATGGCAACAAGGCACAAGCCGATCCCCATCAACCGCCACCAGCACATGGGGGGACCCCTGCTCACCAGCATACTGTTTATTTCCTTACACTGAGGTAAGTGAAGCGTGGATATCAAACATGAATTTGAGAAATTAATTAAAATATTTTACAGGGCATAAAGCAACATTCACTGTCTAATCTGTTAGGGGTTTCTCTAACAATATTCGAAATTTATATGAAAGTAACTGCAGAAAGAATAACAATAATGGACACCGCAGGCTACACTGATCAAACCTTGTCCATCTCTGAACTTTCAATTACAAAAAACACCATGGACACAAAAATCTCTGCTTTTTACCCAAAATTCACTTCAAGTAAGTTAAGGGGTTGTGTGTTGAGGTTGTTATACTGTGTGATTTTAATTTATAACGTGTATTTGTCTGAAAAGAAGTTCGTACGCAAGAACTGCTGACAGATGCTTTCTGGCAATATTTGCTGGCATTCAAAATAGTAAGTTACCATTCATTCCCAACCATTATCCTCTCTTCCTTACTGCTTCCCGTGTCCATTAAGCATATATGTACCCTTACTTCCCTAAACTACTAGAGGTAGTAAAATAACTCAAGGACTTGGACTTTAAATTGGGTTTGATCTTGTCTTACTATTGGACATTGGCAAAGGCCTGATCAATTTCCCATGTGAAAAACAGAACCATCAAGGCTTATCCAGCTCACTGGTCTCAGAAGGAATTAACATGGTCATGAGGAAGTTCTTCTACCTCCTTCCTATACTCAGAGGAAGTTAAAGGCCAACATCCATTATTTTCACTGCAGTTCTGAGTGGCTGACTTAAGTGTCTGAGAAGATGCTCAGTGGTCACTTTGCTCCCAAGAAAGCACCTGGTAGTACAGTCTCTTCAGAGTACAAAAAAAAAAAAAAAAGAACAAGAAAAAGAACAGCTAAGTGTAGTATCCCATTCAATCTACAAATCAGGATCAGGGGATAACTCTTTCCTCCATGCGGTAAAAATCTTTTTTTTTTACCCATTCTCCTTCCCATTCCCCACTCTCATATGGCCCAAATGCTGCTCCTTGAGTCCTGGCCTAAAGACTAGCTGGTATCTCCTGAGTTACAGGGCTTTCTCTAAGCCTTTCCTGCATGCCTACAGAGAAGGCAATTTGTCTTGCATTACAAACTGTACTTTTAAGCCATCCCAGGCTTAAGAGAATTTCTGTCGGCAAAGGGAAGCGAAAGGTATGCCTCGTCTCAGAATAAGAAAGGAAATAGTTCCCTAACATTTACTTAACTTATTGTTCAGGTTGTGAACTTCATGCTTTTATAACCCCTTTTCAACATGCTGCCAGAATAATCCTTTGGGGAAAGTCCTGAATTTCTAGATTTGATTCCTCTGTTTTTAAAGGAACGCCTTTGCTTTCCTAAGGATGATCAAAGCTGTCTCTCTGAACTATCCCCTCCCTAGACTCCTATATCAGACTTTCTTATAGTTTTCTTTGAGGCTTAGGGAATAACTGGGATTAATTTGTGAACAAAAACTCAGCTTTGGGATCAGTATTGTTCTTCAAAATAGAAAATTCTTTAACTTAGTTGTCTTTTTTAAAGGCATCTTTTTCTTCATGAAATAGTAATTTCCTTCTTAAAAAGATTGATTCTTACTTTCAAACCCTCTATTTCAAAACATCCTACTTCTCAATTGTTGAGAAAAAATGAGTTTTCAGAAATAACTAAACAAGAGAAAAAATAAAGCATGTCTACTTTAAATTTTTTTATTAGGTACTGATTAATTCAGCACAATTTCAATTATGGAAGTCCAACACACAATATACTTTTTTTTAACCTATTGAACCACCTTGACCTTAATCACATCCAGCTTTAAATCTCCTCTCAAAGTTTTCTTCATTCTGAATATTTGAATAATTTAGCTAAGAAGCAAACATTTCCTGCACAGATTTCTCAAAGAATCTTACTTTTTCCAAGAAATATTCATCCAGTCAATTAATTCCATACGTAGGGCATCTACTCTGGGCAAGATCCTGGGAGGGTACAAAAATGAGGAAGATGAGGAAGGTATAATTCCTGAACTAAAGGATACTGCAGCCTAATTAGGAAAAGAGGGCTTGAATTAACTTTGGAATAAAGAAAATGATAGTAAGTAAATGAGACAGTAAAAAGCATTAGAAGAATTCAAAGCAGAGGAATTCACGTTTCATTCAACAGATACTTAGTGCCTGCCTACTACGTGTCAGGCGCTGTGCTATGCTGGAAACTCAGCCAGGGAGAAAACAGGCAGGGTAGCTGCCTTCAGGAGGTTTTGAGTCAGGTGAGGACAGGTGACAACTAAAGGAGCTGTTCAAACACAGCCTCACCTAACAGAATGACTAAATGTTTTGCCACAGGGGCTCCTGTGAAGTTATTCCACGTTGCAGATGGCTTCTTTTTACTTGGTATAAACTTTTATATAACTTTTTCAATCAGAAACTAAACAATGGAACTTTGATGTTACAGCTTCGGTCAAAGACACACCCACCAGCGGGGATGCATCATTTCCACAACTGGTGGAACACTTCGCCGCTTAGCCTTTATTTCGCCATAAGGTGCTTTTGTGTGCTGTAACTTTAAGTGCCATGTGACTGCAAGATAACTACATGCCTTTAGAAGACTTCCTGTCTCCAAGTCCACTTCCCGACTCCCCGCCCCCCCCCCCTCACAACT